>NC_054068.1:18384310-18521810 GCF_017639655.2 Falco naumanni | reverse complement strand
TACAGCAGGCGGTTCTCATAGGGACTGCGCTGCCACTGGCCTCTTCATCTCTTGGCAGACTCCACCGTACAGGCTTTTCAGTCCGGGCTCTCAACGAAGTCTAAGAGAATTAGCTGTCTACTGCTACCAGAAGCCAAGAGGATTTGGATACCCGGCACTGCTTGGCTCCTTTGCAACCCTCAGCTTCAAACAGTTCCTCAGTATTTCATGGCATTCTTTGCTAGAAACAAATCATCTCTCCAACCAAAAAGAAAATCAATTTGTAAAAATGAGTAGTAGGGCAGCTGTCTTTCATGCCCTGCTCTCCGTGCAGAAGCTAACCAGGTTGCTAAGGGTTAAATCCGATCTTGAATTGGCCCAATCAGGTTCTTTTTTGCCATCTTATTAGGTTAAATAAATAGAAACTTTTTGCAATATCCATCCATAACGATAAGCAATTCCCACTATAATGGATGGCTAATATATAAATTCAGCCCACATCAGTTTTGTGTCAACTAGCAAAAACAGAAACAATGGAAACTAGACAGTCATGGCTCTGCATAGGTCAACAACCAAGGTTATCTGTATTCAATTACTGGTATCTGCAAACTTGCATACTGTCAGCTGATCATAGACTAAATGAAAACTTATCATGCACAGAGGCAGCAAATACATTTATTTGAAGCAGGCATCATATTAGTGTGCTGGTTTGACTGTGGTTAAGGGAAAAAAAGGGGTTATCAGTCTTTGGGGAAATTCTTTCAAATATAACCTGCAGCAAATATCTAAAATTGGGGATTATCTATCTTATAAATCTTTGTTCGAAAAGTAGAAAAGGAACAGAAATTGCTCCATAGCCCTCTAAGACGATAAATTATATTATTTAACAATAGATAAACTTAGGGCACCTTTCCTGTGGTACAGCCCTATTGTGAATTAAGCTTTAATCTGCTTCACCTCAACATCTGTTCGGTGGAACCAAAGATCTGGCTGTATTGGACACAGACAATAATTTGTTTGTTAACCACTTCTCCGGAACAATATATCATTTCAGAAAACAAAGCCTACTAACGCGACGCATATTTATCTGTTTCCTCTATCTGTGTTCCTTTTTCCATAAGTGCAAGTTCAGGCTTTTGAAATGTTTTTCTAGCGATAATTTGTGATGCTGTTAGATTCATAACCCTGGAAAAATAGATTATTTTTTTTCAAGTTTTTTTTTCATCTTTGACCAACAGATGTTCTGTTCAAAATCTGAAAGTACTCATGATGTATGTACTAGCAAATTATAATTGTTAACGCCCCTGTGGAAGGAAAATGTCAATAAATATTTGCTATCACTAGACTGTTTGGAAACAAAGGCATTTTGCTTCACAGAAGTTCATGTGCTCAACCTTCCTATTAGGCTTTTCCAGCAGTCTATTCAATTAGATGTTTAACATTTTGCTTGTTTTCAGAAAAGGAAGTGAAAAATAACTTCACAGAAACAAAAATAAAACATAAAAGCTTGCGGTCATCCTGTATACCATTGTAAAGTAACACTTTAACTCGTTTCAGTGATACAAAGGTGACCACAGAAACAAGCCGTGATCCAGCTCCAGCATTGTGCCGCTGCACACTGAAGTGGCAATCGAGGAATAAAAAACCATCTGGGATTGTGATGCAGGTAAATGTCCAAACATCTGTCTTCTAACGAGAGCTGTCCACCCCTATAGAAGGCTCCCCTGGCCAGATGACTTTGCTAAAAACCGTATTTACCTGCAAGTCTCCACCTCTGGTGACAGACAGTGTTCAGTTGGCTGATACTTCCCACTAGTATTTTTAAAGGTCAGGCTCATCCCTCCATTGAGGAGGCTAAACCTTCTCTCTTTCTTTCTTTCTTTCTTTTGTCTTGAAATAAGCAAGTTGCTATAATTTCCAACGACAGGATGGTGAGACTATCAGACCTATCCTGCAGAAATATCACAAAGCCATATCCTGCCAGTTCAGTGAAGAACTCTACACCATTCTTGTCTTATATTGTTCCATGTTGTAGTCTCTTCCACTCTGTTCTGTAGCTCATTGCATTCTTTCATCTTCCTCGTCCTGTCACTGGGTGTGTCCAAACCCCTTATAGTGCTATCCAGAAGAACAGGACTAATGTATAACACATGCCATGATGATTCGGGGAATCAATCTCTGTACCGCTAAAATTAATTCCATTTTATAGCATGGACTGCACTGCATCTGTTTCAGAAAGCAAACCCCATATGGACTGGAGTTTTCTGGCCATCTCTATGGCCTTTTGTCCTCTCAGTGACGCAATGACCATAGGAAGTGCAGGATACATCCTTATACCTGGCTACAGGGCTAACAGTGGAGCATCATTAAAATGGGAAAAATCAGCCATGCAAATCAGACAGAGAAATGGCTGCCACCCAAGGCAGAGGAACTTTTCCAAGTCTGAATCCTATGCAGGCAGCAACGTAGTAACTGTTTGTTTTGTGGATTCATTTGATGAGCTGATAAGAGGGTACCTGAGGTGTTGCACAAATCAGGAGAGACTGAGAATACATGTTTCTGAGAAGTCAGAGGCAGGAATTTGTGTCTAGAAGAAGAATTGTGACCTACTTAGAAGAATCTGACTTAAGCCCCAAATAATGCTCTTGCTCAAGCATGAATTACAAGCAGCTGAAGAAAGATGAGCTTTTGCACTTGTGCTCTAGCCAAGTTTGCCCACATCTAATGAGGAAAAGTACGACTCAGTGCCATTTTGTATTCCCGTGATGTGGTGCAGATGGAGAAGCTGCTCCGAGTGCAGGTCCAGAAGCCGCTCACCCACTCCTGCAGGCACTTCGCACGTCCTGCCTCATGCCTTTCCTTGCAGAGCCTGGAGCTGGAAAGCATCAGGTTTGAGAGCAGAGGGAGCAGCAGTAGCAGTGAGAAGCTGCCTTACAAATGGGAACCGGAGCTGGCAGCAGCACTGGTGCATCAGGGATGGACCAGGCTAGAGAAAAAGAATCAAAAGCCTCGTGGCCAGAAGCTTGGAGAGTTCGAGAGCAGCAGTCACCCATGGAGGGAGGGGAAATGCGAAGCTATTGCACCTAAATGCAGGTGCAATAGTCTCAGTATGGTAAAATTCCCAGGGACAAAGAGGATGGTGAAAATATGGGTCACATTTCACCCCTGTGCTGGGTAGATGTCTCACTGTGTGTCGAGTCTGGGTGGATGCCTTGTGTGTTGTGTGTTGTTTGGGCCAAAGTCCCACAGACAGAAAAAGCAAGTCCAAATTGAAAGATGCTATGAGTCAGTCTTCTGATGAAAGAGAGGAACGTGATGCTGGGGCTGGCAAACATGATACTGCTGTGGGATTAAAAAGAAAAAGCCCTCAGAGAAAGGGAATGCATTTGAAGGGAGAAAAAGCAAGAACATCCAGGGATCCTTCGGACTGATCAGTTGAGATGTTTGTGAATGTGATGAATCAAGAAGGCATCTCTTCATCACATGCACCGGGCTGGGCTTCACACACTCAGCAGAGCTTCCCAGTGTCCAGCAGAGCTGGACCCACCTTCTGCAGGCAAGGGCTGAGTGGACAGGAGAAAGGATGTCTGGGTTGTTGCCTGGACACTGTCTCACAATTTGCAATACCAGGGACTTAAAGTATGTGTATATTATGTAAGCGCAAAGTGTTACCTGCACTCTGGATAAATTTGGGACTTGTTGGTTTATGAGCGCTGTTCAATATAAAACCATTTTAAAATTAACCTGGAAAATCTTCATGTTTCTCTCCTGCCCTGCGAGGCTTCTCCTTTGCTGACAAGCGAATGCCTGGTGCTGCAGGTTTCGTGGCACGGCTTTGACTGCAGAAGCTGCCGGTGCCTTTAATCGAACAGTAGCTGGGCTGTAACCGCCAGCCAGAAGGGCTGGCTCGGCCGTGCCGTCCAGCTGCGCCTCAGACGTGTACGAGCCTGGCCCTTGGCACGCATCGCCAGCCTGATGACCTCAGACGGTGCTTGCAGCAGTAAAGTTGCTCCCAACACCCTTTATTTTCTGTGCCGTAGCTTTCCTACTTCACGGGTGTCACCTACCCCCTAGATGTGGCGTTTTGTTCACCTGTTCGTCGGACCCTGAGTGGTTTCCCCACTTGGTTCAGGTTCGCACCTGTTCTCTCCGCTGCACACTGCCAGCTGGCACCTGGTTGGCTTTTCAATGCCACATCCCTGCGTCCCCGTGTCCCAGCGTGCTGTGGCTTTGGCGGTGGGTGAGCTCTTCCAAGTGCGATGTAGAAGTCAGAAAAAGATACAGAAGAACGGCAGCGTCACATTGACCTTCAGCATCATGGTGCCTCAGTCTGGTTCGAAGGCTGCCTGGGACGCTGACCGAACCGCCCCGCACGGGGGTGGGGGAGCGCTGGGCACCGCACAGCCTGCCTGGGTGCACTGTGTGCCACGAGGTGCCACCTCAAGCTCACACGTCACTGCTTGGGCCCAGGCTGGCAACCCTGGCTGGCACTTCCCAGGGCCACGGCTCTACCTGCAACCAGCTCGCGTTAAAGCTCAAGGCTCGACCACCTCGTATTACCTGCAAAAGCAAAAACGCTGGGATTATCCGCAACGGCTGGCATCGGCAGCACTGAGCAAGGGGAAAGCAGGAGTTGTTCGGCAGGCACAGGACGGAGCAGAACACTGACCATGAAGGACAGCTGAACTCTGCGTGGTTTCATTTAGCAAGAGAAATATGTTCTACAGAAAAGGCCCCGCATTCAAAGATACCATTTTAACTCAGCCACGGCAGCGCTGGCAATCCAGGCAGGGTAAAGGGAGAAGTAGATGAGGCGACTGTTGTCAGAAAACAGTTTCTGGAAAAAATTAAAGTTCTCTTGAGGCATGTAGAAAAATTCCAGGATACTGTATTATTATTGTTATTATTATTACCCTTGATCTTTTGGAAGGTGGGGAGGGAGCACATGCAGTTTTAAAGAAAGAAGACAAGACATCTGTAACCTTTAAAAAAAGAAAAGCACAAAGGCTGCTGGGCTCTCCTTACAACATTTTTAATTATCTTCCCTAAGATTCCCAAATAAAAACACATTGCATAGAGCCTCACCCAATAAAACTATGTGGGTAAATACAATACCCATTGTCTAATCAATATCATATTGCTCATGGCTTTAGCTTGTTCAATAGCTGAGATCACCGACTCCTGAGTTTGCACCTAAGGATGCCAATATCTGCTTAATGTTGGACAAACTGCATTTGTCATTCCCTCTAACTGAGTTCTTTAATCTCATTAATAACCCACAGATACTAAGATACAGCTTCAAATAAGCTGGCTGGGGTATGCCAGGTTTCCAGCGCGCACTTTTAGCTGAAGCATTGATGTGCTGTGGGTTAAACAAGCTCACTGGTCCTGCAGAGCTGCAGCTCTCCTGCCCCACCGCTCCTGAACTCGGACCCCCATAAGTGGCAGAAATTGCAAAAAGACAAAAGCCAAGTGAAGCTGTCTGATGCAGAGTGTTAGAAGCCGCGGAAGATAAACGCTGAATTGCATCCTTACTATTTGCACTGCAGCCCCCAGACCGCACTGCTCGTTAGCTCAGCGTGTGCAGTGGTGACCTCACCCCTGGGTGCCGGGGACACCTCCTTGCTCCCCACGCCTCGTCCTCCCGAGCTCGCCTGCATATGGCAGCAGACCCGCATGCTCCAGCGTAGGAAGTATGCATCAATAAATTATCTTCATTGGAAACACATTGCAAACAAAATGCAAATGGCAAGAAAGTGCTTGTTCTCAAAGGCCTGTCTTGAGAGTTCATCTACCCAGATTATAAACACTTGGTAAGTATCCTGGTTTTCAGGCTAACTGTCTGTATGGCAGATCCCAGGACTAGGCTCCTGGGATTTCAAAATGTATCATGAAATAAAAACAGCTGCAAGGGAAACTCATATGACTAGGATAGGTGCCATATAGCAATTAACAGCCAGAAGTTTTGATCTGGAAAATCACATTTATTTTAATTGCTTCACTGTTGTGTTCATAAAGAATTTGGCTCATTTGATTATTTTCCTTATTAGATATAGTACTTAACTTTGGAACAATGTAGTCATTAGTTCCATTGTTCCAGGTTTTTCATCGCAGCAGAATGAATGACAGAGACATGTTCTGCAAGGAAGATTGTTTATAAATATTTATCATAGCCTTAACAGATATTTGTGTAATCCATCCTAATTTTTCTAGCACATAATTCACCAGTTATTTAATCTTTTGCGTGATGAGTGGCAGGTTTCTTAACCTGCAAGTTCAATAAGGTGTTTAAAGCGTGTGATCTCTTATCACAAGAACAGGAGAGCAGTGCTTCTTTTTTTTCTCTCTCTTTTTTTTTTTTTTTTTTTTTTAAAAAAAAGCTTTGAAAGCTTCTATTCTCTCCATTTAGCGGTCTGTTTAAAAAGATGCACGTGTCTGATTGCTTTCACCTCTGTCGCTTATTTATTTTTTGACTCAGCAAAGTGGGATGGATAAACCCTGCCTTCGGAAGCCCCTGCCCGGCTCCCCTGGTACCAGCGTGTGCAGGTGAGGGTGGGAGCGAGGGCAGGAGTGAGGATGGGAGCGAGGGCACGGGTGCCCGGCCGCTCGCAGCCTGCAGCCCTGACGCTGTGAACGCGCCTGAGAGAGGCGGTTAGCTGAACCCTACCTTCCATACTATAAAATATGCATAGGCCCTTCTGTGGCAAACGAATCTACTTAATTGAAAGGAATCAGGAGGTGAAAAATGAAATTTGGCAGTTCAGCTCCGCTCTGCCATTTGGTGGTTGTTGTGGGACTCCAGCAAAAGGGAGCTATCACTGCGGGCATAATTTACTTGATTTTTAAGGATCTCTATGAATTCTGGCGACATACCAAGTAGCCATTAGCTACGAGGAGTGTTTCCCGATGCTCATTTGTTTTCCATGTGTGAATTTTTGCTCTTCCAAACTTTCTTTAGAAAAAAAAGTAGGTTTTCTTCATCAATTCCATGTGGAAAATACAACAAAAATCCAGATAATAAATTATTCAAGAAACACAACAGATTTTTATTTTTTTTAATGGAAAAATACCAGTTCTGGAATCAAACTGTCAGCTTGCTTTGATTTTGATATTTTAAGTTAAGTGTTATAAAATGATATGCTTGTTCACATGCTCAAGGATAGTCTTTCTGGGCAAATTATCCTAAATAGGGTAACTCAATAGCAAAGTAGGCAGGCTTTTAATGCTATTACTATTAGGAAAATACCATTAATATGAGACATATGCAGGATGCTATTACATCAGTAGGCTGCATTCACTTAGGCAGCGTGCAGGAACAGTCCTGTGGATCAGAGTGGGGATGCTGGGCCTTTAACACATGTAGCTTGGCTTAGTCTCGAGGTCAAAATCTGTTAATGCAATTTTCTGTATAAGAACAAGAATTTAAAATCCATGTGTTTTTAATGACACATTCCAAGTTTGGGGGAGTGTGGGGTGTGTTGATTTTGATAGGGTTTGTTTTTGTTTTTTTTATTTATTTGTCCTACTCACATTAAATGTGAACTTCTTTGAAATGTGTGTGTGTGTGTCAGACACTGAAACTAACCTGTGAAATAAGATGAACTTAAAACAAAAATATCTTTCCATTTATTTTTATGAAAAGTTTGATTTTGGTCAAGTTATGTTTCAAATTAAAAAGATCATTATTGGTAATTTGCATTTACTTATTGAAGCATTACATAATAAACCAAAACCATGTGTCAAAATGTAGCTCTCATAAAATAAGTGGACTGAGATAAAGGGACTTCAGAGATTTAAAAAATCATTGTGACACTTAAATAAGACATCTAAAAAGGGTGCCTGCCTTTAAAAAGATAGTGTTTCTATTTCAAATAATTAATATGTTTTGGTTTCTTCATTTTTGTGGTCTCGTAGCACAACTTATATATAAAGCGCTATGTTGAACATGCATATTTTGGACCGAGCTCTTGTTTGTGTCTATTTAACAGCTACTCACAGCTGTCTCTGCTTTAAAAGTATTGGGATAAAATTTCATCGCAAGCTCCAGTCCATACGAAGCACTAATGTTATTTGAAGTGGCCGCGGCCGGGTGGCTGGGGGGAGGCGGGTGCAGGCAGGGCGCAGGCAGCTGCCCACCGCCCCTGCTCCCACCCAGGTGTCCCCGCACGCTGCCTTGGGTGGGTTTCTCCCTTCCCAACAGACAGCCTGCAGCCTAGCTGGTTAACAGATAGATTGCTATGTCCAGATTTGCTGCCAGTTTAACTGTAAGAAACACACCTGCCTCCCCGAAACCTTAACAAGTAATGGGGAAAGCAAAACTGTCACTTGCTTTCTTCTTGGTGCACCAACAAAGAGAAGGTGAGTGCTCTGGAAAGGTTTTATTGCTGTGAGAAGGAAACACAGAACAGGGGAAGGCTGCGTGGTTTCACTTACTCAAAGGGTGAAGGAAATGTTGTATTAAAGGGAGACCTCTTTTCCCAAGCTCACAGCGTTTGACCCCTTTGGCCAGTCAAAATTTGAACCGCCAAAGCTTCGGATGGCACAGCAGCACCACGCCTCAGGAAGGGGAAGCACCGAGGAGCCCACACCGACCATCTCCAGCCCTCGGGGCAGGACACAGCCGTGGCTGGGGCTCTTGGTGGAGTGACAAGGAGCTGCAGCCATCCAGGTGCTCTGCTCGGAAATGGAAACACTTTATCCCTCTAACAAGCAAGAAGAAAAGGCATATATAGAAAGCAGGAGACAGCATATCAATATATATATTGTATATATATATATAATATATATATGTAAAATACAGGAGAGCATAAGTCCCCTTTGCTGCAGAACCCCAAGGAGTGGCCATCACACGTTGGGGGAGCACCAGCGCCTGAGCAATCTCACTGGTATCTGCAGGAGACTGTATTTTTAATGTGAAATACCTGCTAAAGAGCTTTGCTGACCGTGTCCCTTTTTCATGTAAGCACTCTAATTTTCATTTTACATCTAACTTTAAAGGTTTTCCTTTGGCCTCACCAGTCTACAGGAATCCTGGCCAGACTTTACAACCAAACAGCACCATCAGCTGTCCTGTGGAAAGCTCACCGGAGGCTGATGGTGGGCACGCGCAGACCATGAGCTCACCAGCTCATGTTACATCATGGACGATGAGACACGTCAGGCGATCAGCTAAATTGCCAGAGGTCGATAAATCGTGTGCTGGGTCCCACCGCACCTCTCAGCTCTCTCCCACGGACATTTCTCATCTTATTCTGTACGTTCACCCATCCTACTTATGTTTCTGTTCCCTGCTGCTGCCAGGAGAGCTGAGCGATGAAGCTGAGGTAAGGAAAGCCACCTATGGTGTGTGAATGTGAATATTTGCCTTAACGTGTCTTAGCCATCCCCACCAGCCATGCGTATGGTGGGACCCACCAGGTCTCACCAGCCCTCTCCCCACGCTGACTGTGGTGGCCAACACTGCTTGTGCCCTTTGAGGTCTTGCAGCCCAGGTTCAACACCATGGGGGCACAGCTTCACCTTCTGACAAGCCCCTTGGAGCAGTAGGAGCTGATGTGTTCTAAATCCACGTGCGTAATGTTGGTGAGGCTCGTGTAGCCGGTTCCCTGCCTCGCATGAGGACCTGAAGCACTGAGGTACCTCCACCAAGTCCCCTGCATGACCGGCCAGTGGGGAGTGACCTTTTTCCTTTCTGATGGTTTGTAAGTTAAAATGGCCAAAGATTTTTTTTTCATGATCTCTGAGCATGTTGTTCTCATTTCTAGTTCTATTTATAAAACTGAACAAAAAAAGATCTCATGTAATGATTTGCTTCTCGTGTTTAGTCTCCTTCTGCCCATGGAACATCAGCACTTAGATAACATCCCTCTAAACCTTTTGCTGTTTATATATGTATGTCAGGCGTTGGTTTACATTGTTTTTCATGTGTTAGATTAATTAGCAGTATCTGAAATGCGATACATGGCACGGGACGCAGGGCTCCATTTGGAGTGCCCCCTCCCTGCGCGTGGGGCACAGTGACGCTCGTGCCTCGTGACTCGGCATCCCAGCCCCAGCATCTCTGTGTTCAGCAACAGGCAACGTCCCACAGTGCCAGCAGAAAGCCACAGCATGCTGCAGCTGGAGGTGCAGCCAGCGCACCTAGGTATCATCTCCCCAACAGCTCCGCTGCCTCCAGTGCTGCTGCTGGTGCTGTCCTTGGAGAAATCGTGTGCTTTCATCGCTGTTCCTCTCAGGACAAACCACAATGTCCTCCATTTGTGGGTCCTCCAGTGTGGCTGCATCTCCATCCCCAGCACCCGCTGGTCTCTGCTCCCTTCCCCACCAGACCGCTCCGACCAGCGCACAGGCCGGGCTGGCACCCAGGGGGGCAGGCAGCCACCCACCAGGGCTGCTGACCTTTTGTAAGGTGGTCTTAGTAGATATGCTACCTACCTATGTACGCTATGTGTATATATATGTCTACTTATATACATGTATACATATAATGTCCATATCTATGTGTACAGATAATGTCTATATAGCACGTATACACATGGGGTGAGTGTCTGTGTATGTGCGTATATGCATGTATACACACATGATTTCCTATGCATACATTTATGTATATGTATATACTTATGCATACTCATATACACATAAACCATATCCCCACTGGGACTGTGGTTTCCCTCTGGCCACCGTTGTACCATATTCTGCTTGACCCTGTGCTGATGACACACTCTTCCCTGGGGTTAGCTGTATTGGAGGCTTTTTTTGGCCTTTTAATTTTTTTAAAACCACCTGTTCCTGGAGCCTGACACCTGACAAAGGCCTCTAGGCTTTACTGCGATTCAAACGGGCTACTATAATGCTTGCAATTAGCTTTGCTAAGCGTGTTTTTGATGCTTTTAACACGAACAGCTCTCATTTCATCGACTGCAGCTGCAGAATACTTTTTTTACAAAATCTTAATTATAAACCTAGTAATTATGATATTAGCTTAAATTATTTTATATTAACTTATAATCTTAATGTGCCTTAATGACAACAGCAACAAAGACAGACATGCATAAGAAATTACAGTGAATTGCTCCATAGTACAGACGACTTTACGCTCTTTCAAGAGGCGAGCTGGTGCTGGGAGAGGCAGACACGTTCCCAGCAGGCAGAACTTTTACACAAAGAAAATAAAACTTTACTTTTTTTTTTTTTTTTTTTTTTTTTTTTTTTTTTAAAACCAACTGCTCCTTTTCACTTTCTCAGTGAACTCCTTGTCTCTGTTTTATGGTGTAGCAGACCTGGCTTTGCAAAGTTTCATTTTTCTGGTTTGCAATACCAGAACCATACTACTATCTGTGTGAATAAGGCATTTTCTCCAAGAACATGCCTAATGGTTAGAGTCAGTCTACCAGATGGGTTGTAAAACACTTTGAAACAACTCCACTCAGAGGATATTATACTCCTGAAGCTGTATGTATTATAAACAGAACTTTCTAAGTTAAAAACATAGAAATGCTGTCTACATCTGAAGCAAACTGACATGTGGATCCATGCTAGGTCTCTACTGAAACAGAACTTAATTTATTGCTCCCCCTAAATATCAAAGGGGCTTGAGGAGGGGCCATATCACGTTCGGTCTTTTTAATGGAAAGACACCGTGGGTGACTGAACAGCCCACCTAGTTTTGACTTCTCATCTGCTTGGTAGGCATTAGATGGTCTCCCTCCAGCAAGCTGATTTCAGCCCTCCCCTGGTCTAGCTCCAGCGACCTCGGCCGCAGCCCTGAGGGTGTGAGGAGCACCTTTGCAGCTGATTTTTCTTCTAATCTCGACAGAGAGGGCCCTGCAAACCTCAGGGCTCAGCTAACACCCCCAACAGCCATCCCGCCGAGCCCGTTTCAGACGGCGCCTTAGCAGCCGTACCCCCCCATGACACCCTTTCCTCATAAAGCGGTCCTTTGCACAGTTTTTGCGCGATGCACGGTGATGCGAGGCCTGGCGGCCTGCTTTGCTAGGGCAGACCGGTAGGTCTGATCGTTCTCCCAAGAAGCAGGGAGAAAAGTCACCACGTTTCTGCACCGCAGGAGCACCGTCAGCAACGTCAGTGGGGACAGAGCTCGTGGCACTGTTGGCCTTCTCCTCTCCTAGGGTGAGATTTTCCTGCCTGAAGTCGGTAATAAAAGTTCCCCCCAAGAACTCACGCTTCATCTGGCTTCCAAAATGTGCCATGCATATGAAAGGCGGCTGCTTGGAAGAATCCACGGGCGAGACAGGAAAGGAAGCGCTGACTCCAAACAGCCACTGTCTACAGTCGCTGTTTTATTCCTCCAAAACCTGAGAAACTGGACTTGTCCCTGTGAAACACAATTAGCGGCCACATTCTGATTCATCAACTAGCACCCATAAGAGAAAAGCTAAGCGGATTTTTTAATCTGAATTTGCACAGGCTTTTCTTCCATTCTTTAAGCGGCTTCATTATTATTTTTTCCCATAATTTGTATAAAGTACTTAGCATTCGAAACAGATCCTTTTTAACCTTTTGCCCAACTTAGCTTTTTGTACTTTTTTTAAAAAAGGGGGGGAGATGGAAAGGGAGAGAAACCCTTTAAGTACCCTGGGCCTGGGTTCCTTCAGTATGCAGGCTGTAAATGTTTTACTTTGATTTGAGATACATGACAATAAATTAGGGGACATTTATCAAAGCTGCTTTGTTGCATTGCTGACAAAAGCTGCTTTTTGCATAAATTACTGCATTATACAAATACACTTAGCAGGATCCTGTTTCTTTGATGTTAGTGGAGGAGATTGATGTCCAATGGAGTTTTTATTTATCTGCCCTGTTCACCTCAACAAGGGCAGGACATATTCCTCAATTAGTTCCATACCCCTAGAAATGACATATATATCTCACAACTAGAAGTAGAGAAATTTAAACAAAACAAAACAAAAAAAGCAAGCGCACTTTTTCTGGCAAGTCTAAACTACTGTACAGTGTAAAAAAAGTAAATATTAGGCTGGAGCTGAAGCTTTGAAATCTTTGTTCTCAGCCTGCTTTGAAAACTATTTAAGTAAGCTAATTTTGACAAAACAATATTGCCTTTACAGAAAAGCTTTTCTAGACTTCATTAAAAGACTAAGTAAATGCAAGTCCATTTAAACAAATACTTGATAGCCAAATAAGTAGGTTAAAAGAATAGATTCCCTGGGCGGTAATCCTCTCTGGAACTGTATTTATGCTGAAATCTCTTTCGATGAATATCTAACAAACTAATGAAGGCCATCTTAGGCTAAATGGTGAATTAGGACGGTTAAAAAGGAACTTAGTAAATGAATAAATTGGCTAAACAGTTACATTACTTAAATGAATACAGAATCTCGTGAAAACCATTTCGGAGCGGTATTCTTCTGTTACTCACCATCTCCATACCTCAGCCTACACATAATTTATTTTGTCCCTGGGTCAGTGGTTCAAATGCAGCCCTACGTGGCAACTCGGAGCTGTTGCTATACAATGGCCTGAAATAGTTCTGGAGAACTCCTTTCTGTCTCAGAACTAAAAAAAAAGAAAAACCAAAAAAAAAAAACCCCAAAAAAACAAGAAGAAAAAAGCAAAAATTTACTATTGCCCACCCTTTAAGGTATACATATGGTATACATATAGACTGACATTTTTCAGTCTTCAGGGTGTTTTTTAATCAACACCAGTGTATCATTGAGCAAGACCATGCAGAGGAGATGGTCTGTATTGGCAACTACTAGTTGCAGCCCAAAAGTTGTGTTAACTTTCGATCTGTGCCAGTGAAACGAGAGATTTGGCGATGAGAGGGCTGAACCAGCTCAGCACTGTCCTCCCCACCCTCCGGTAATCTTTCCCCAAAACTGGAGAGAAGTCCCTCCGTCTCCAGAGCTCTCCGCTGAAGCTAAAATGCCTGTAATTAGTTCCTCTCATATTTCACACTTTCTTTACTGGCCTTTGCCAGACGCTTTTTTGATCAAAATATTTCTGTCAGAATGACTTTGAGCTTTGTTCATTCCTGTCTATGAAGCTGTTGAAGGTTTTCAACTTGTATTAAAAGTATTCTTTTTCTAAAATGGTTATAAAATTTCATCAGCAAACTTGTTTTGTTTGAAAGAAAAGATGTTCTTAAATGTTAATAATATATTTTTTTTTGTTTTAAATCAGATCATACCCTTTTTCAAAAATTCTGGACCCTTTCTCCTCCATCCACCCCTAAGGAAGAAAAAAAAAAAAAAAGGAGCTGGGGACCCTTTGAACATCTAATGAACATAGAAAAACAATAAAATTATACAAAAATAGATTTTCATTATTCAGGCGGCTCTGGGGAACAGATTCCACACAGTGCATTTCAATGATCCCAGACAATGGATTACTATCATAATTTGTTCTTAAAGTCTGTTTAATTGGCTTACTTAGCCACCTGTTCAGAATAGTTACCATGAAAATGGCGGTTTTGCTGAATTTCTGAGTGCCAACCTTTCATCCTTCATCCTGCCTCCTTCTCCCATTCTGGCTGTTATGAAGTATCGAGCAATGCGTAGCACAGATTTAAAAATAATCTCATAGCCATACAACATATATTTTAACTAATCAGGAAGGAACTGTAAAGTTATAACAACAACATGCTAATCAGGGCATTTACTCACTGTCAGCTCTGTCTGTTCCTGGGTGAGTGTCAATTTATTACATCTCACTGCACATACAATAATGAGGGGAAAATGTAAAGAAAGACACACACGTTTAATGTATGTAAATAGACAGATAGCTACTACGCAGCCCTCTAGCTGAATTATATCAGCCAATTTCACATTAAGAATTTCCATAAAAAGCAGTGAAATTGCAAGAGGAAATGCAGCCAAGCACTTTGAAAGTGTTGTCCGTTCCTTAAAAAAAAAAAAAAAAGAAAAAGCAAGCAAAGTTAAAGGCATGAACTTCTATTTAGCGCTGCTTCCCACATAAAAAACAAACAAACAAAAAAACAAACCAACAACACACACACACCCCCCAAAAAAAACAGTTATAAAGCACTGGGGCACCCTTTGTTGCCTGCCGCGAGTCAGATTGCTTTCCCCAAGACTGATGCAAAGTATTTTTGCAGGATGGCACATTCTGGGCAATAGAGGGGTTCGGCAGCAGAGCGTAATTAGCACTCTCTAAAACTGGAGCTACAACGTAAACAGCTCAAGTCTTCAGTGCACAAAGCAAACAAACAATCCCAGCTGAGAATTCCCTGGCAGGGCTCGAGCAAATATGGCCCTCGCTGCTGACTGCTGTTATTGCTATGGTTGCTTAATCTAAACAGACAGCAGCATGTAAAAATGTAAATATTTGATATTTGTTAATACAGTCCTAAGTTATTGCTCTAGCCAGCCGTTTCGGTTTGCAGGCAGAGCGATGCCTATGTGCACCCTGCTCTCCACAGATTGCAGTAGAAGGGTATTTTTAAGAAGCCATTATCTCAACTGCTGATGTAATAAGGCACCGGTATATGAAATACACTTAATAACTCAACTTTAGTTATTTATTGTGAACGAGGGTGCATTCTCCTTGATTCCATTTCCCAGCGAAATATAAGTGGAGCTTTCATCATGAGTGCTTGAATTTATGGCAAGCAGACCAAGTGACATTAAGAAAGCCACACAATCCCTTCATTCAGCCTTTAATAAGGAAGCCAAGGAAAAATTATCCAAGCTGGTTTGCGGGTGACAGCACAAGAACTTTTTGGAGTCAGAAAGTTAGCACGGAGGCTCCCTGTCAGCCCATTAAAAAGCAAGGTTGGCATTCCCAGATATTGGAACCATGTGTGCAGAGGAATTTTTCTCCTGGTAAGACATTCCAAATATTGTCCCAGAGCCAAACACTTCGGTGTTAGACTAATTTAAGCAGTATGTTGGAATCAGCTCTCAGGACTTTGATCATATGGAGATCGTTTGTTACAAATTGAACTAACCCAGTCTCTATTTCTGGTGGATCAGAACTATGGATTTGTTGAATTAAATGCCTCATTTAATGCAGTTTGCACATGAAAAGAAAGCTGCACTCAGGAATCTGATAGTGAATTTTTCACCTAACCAACAGGTCTACTTTTTTATTACTTTTAAACCTAATCCATACTCAGTCCACACTGTTCTTAATAAGCCCGAGGCTGTTTGGAGTGAAGGTTTAAATCAGCTCGTATGTTATGGGGGGGAAAGCATCACTGAATTATCAAACCGTGTAATAAGGAACACATTTGAATCCAATTCAAGAAATAATTTTATGAAGAAAAATAAATTAGTCCTCGGTTGTTATTTACCATCCAAATAGTGCAGTGTTCTTTCATGACAGCAGAGGAGGGAAAGCTGAAAAATGATTTTGCAGACGGACGATTTTCTCCCTGCCTCTCACCGCTGTCCCCATTTTTGCAGCTGAACTATTGTGAGGGTTAAAAGTGCACAAAATAAAGCATTTCCACATATGGCTGCACTTTCTTTTCATTTCTTGAAGTTATAATGTCTTTAACTGTTGATAATGATATTATAAACTGTCATTTAGTGCATTTTGAGTATATTAAATACATGAAACAAAGATGTGCAGTTCCAGCTGGACCCTGATCAGAAACACTGAGATCTGCTCCACTAAACTTGCAGATAGCGACATGCAGGGCTTGCAAGGAGCATGGTGGAGCAGGTAGTAGTTGCACTAAAAGTAGAAACAAAATAATAGCAGAGAATGAAAGACCCTAGCACCAATTACTGCTCCTGGAGTGGGGCAAAGCTGAAAAACGGGTGTTCAGGTGAGAACTCCTAGAAGAGCCATTGGCATGCTGCTGCACAGTGGGCTGCTACAGGACTCGCGTATATCACAGTTCTCTGCCCTGGGGAACTCAGGATTTACACCGTTTGCCACACATTTTCATCTGGAGTCTTGCAAAAAATAAAAATGGGAATGCCAGCAATTCCCAGGAATCCTTCCTCTTGGTCCCACGGGAACCTGCACAACAGAGCTTAGTTTGAAGGAAAAGGGAACGCTGGTCTCTGCCCAGAAGGGGCAAGACGAACGTCTCACAATTCACTGCTTTGAAAGGACCTTCTAGTCAAGTTGAAAACCTCTGATGTACGGATGTAATTTCTGAGGACATGGCTTACTATTTGACCGGTTTAGCAAAGAGATACCATGCCTTGGTATAAATAGCCACAGCCCCCTGGTGCCATTACAGATGTATCTGGCCACTGCAGCTGGAAAAGGAATAAAACTGAAGGGTTACATCTAAAAATAAAAAAATAATTAAAAAAAAATCATAAAATCACTGTATAAGTCTTGAGCAAGATCCTTCCTTCCAAATAATCAAGACCTTTATTGGGTCTTAGAGAGAGGAACAGAAAACAGTGACGTGCAAATAACACGGAAATACCCTAAGCTTGACCAAGGCAGGCTCAAGCCTCAGCTCATGCAGATCATGGTGTTTCTACTGCGTCAGCACCCAAACCGCCCCAAGCCTTCGCTGTCCCTAACCAGGCCACGAGAGATGATGGTGAGGTTACCACAGCTGCTGCAGAACGCGCGTCAGATGAGGGAAGCAGTAAGTGTGTCCTGCACTCCAAATCCCAGCCGGGGGGGCAGTGGGAAGGATCTCCCATGGATTGTTCCTTCTGTCTCACTGCACGCACAGAGCAGAGTTCATCTTTCACAAAGAAAAGGGAAACTGTTCCTTTAAAGAAAAAAAAAAAAAACAGTTATATAGCAGATACTGATTTATACACACATACACACACATATATATTTTATTGGCAAATAAAGAAAGATCAGATCTTTAATGAAATCAGGATGGGTTTGGGAGGTGAACTTGAGCTGAACTCCCCAGATTTTCATGGAACTTCAATTAAAAGAGTTTCAGCAGAGTTGCTGAAAGCCAAGCACTTGCCATTGAAAGCTTAATTTAAAATGAGAAGCATTTTTATACCACATTTCCCAGTGAAATTCCAGCCCTGATCCTAATTATGTATTTTTTTTCTTGAATGGTGAGGGTTTTTTCTTTTTCAGATAAGCCATGTAGCAATGTAGATAAGTTTTATCCCCAGGTGCTATGACCAGTGGACACATAGCAGCTACACTGACAGAAAAGCCCATCATTATTGAGCAGAAAATGAACCTACCCTCTTCACTCTAAAACTAGTGGTGAAATTTCAGTCAGCTCTTGTTATCATGTGCAATATATAAGGATTTAGATGTCTGATAAATGCTATGACTAGCAAAAAAAAATGTGGGTTTGGGGAAAGGAGTGAAATCTGGCTTCAGAAAACAAAACAGAACAAAATAATTAAAAATAAAGATGGTGGTTTAATTTCTGCTTACCAGCCTATTCTCATACAATCCTAGGAATACAAGTTAATACAAAGCCTCACTGTAGGGCCCATTTGAATACCAGTGGAGTCGTGCAACTTAATCCTTGGGCTTTGCTTTGAAAGTGTATCCCTTTCTTGATCAGATGCACTACAATTCAATCTCAGCATCAGCTTCTGGGCGTGGAAAGGGGACACTAACAGTGTTTGAAGACTGACAGAACCTGGACAGTGGCTCCTAGAGTATCAATGGCCTGAAAACATTAAGGGAAATGATCTTCGTTAAAGCAGGTACCAGGAAACAAATTACTTGGGAAACCATTTAAATAAATACTTCTTTACTGATTAATGAAACATGAAGGAATAGAAATTATTCTGCAACTGTTTTAAGTAATGATGGGAGCAGGTGTGTCTAAAATAACAAAACCCAGCACTGTGTCAGGGACACAGCAAGACAAACTTCATGTGTTGCGGGGCTGAACCTCTCCCTCTGCTCAAGCTATCTGCCACGCAATTAACAACAGATCCATGAACTACAGCCGAGCTCTCGGGGCCGTCACGTAAGGAGCAAGCACTGTGGTTGCATGGTCGTACATGCAAATGGCAACAACAAGTAGACTGAAGGCCTCATTCCAATTAAAACATTAATTTCTCTTATTTCTTCTAGTTTTCGTTTTAGTCTGATCATTTGCTCTGTCCTCACTGCAGACCGAAAACTTTTAACTCACTTAAGAAAAGGTAAAGCCAAATTGTCCTCAAAGGCTCCTCAGGCTCCTTCCCTTCCCGGATGCGTTGTAAGGAGCCTCAAGAGGAGGTCTCCCTTCTTGCACCGTTTTAGGAGATCAGCCATGTCCTAGAACCTTCTCTGAGCTCATTGCATTCAACAGCTGTGGGGAGTGGACTCCAAAAGTGTGCATTTTTGTACTCCAGGAGGCGACCTGAAAGTTCAGATTGCCCAGTGCAGATGCTGGTAAAGTTAATGTGCTGCGTTGTCTCTCTTATGGGGCTGCAATATGCTCTTAAAACTGTGTGAATACTCAGAGTATTCAACCTTCTCATTGCTCATCCCCCATGACATCCTCCTCATTTATTCCACAGGGGTAGATCCTGCCCTGCTGAACTTTCACAGCGCCAGAGCATCAGAGGACAGCCAGCCATTTCCAGGTCGGTATTGTGTGACTTGGTGGTGATTAATGAGAAGCTCCTAGCAGAGCCCAGGACTGAAAGGCATCCTGTTAATGGTCCCAGACATCTGTGCATGACCAGATATCCAGCAGGACAAACACGATGAGCCTCTGGAGAGCAGTCTGGCTGTGGCTCGGCTGGGTTGACCAGAGCACTCAGCTTTTGCTGGCTGGATGTCTCCTGATGGAGCAGTAGATGGCTAGTGCGGCATGGACGGACAGCATCTGATCTCGTGTACAGCCAGCCCCACAACAGTTTTTATAGCTGCAGAGCGGTGCTATACCAAATCAGATCTCTGCACGCTGTGTTCAAGAGATTTGGGGTTGGTACCAGAGGCCCCACCACTGGGACTGACACACCATCGCACTGCATACTGGGACAAGCGTTTCATACGGAAATCGATAACCTGGTACAAGCTAGAGGGAACAGCTTGTGAGCTAGTGCCTCCCTCTCGGTCCGCTGCACAGACCCCAGCTAACACCAGCTAAACCAGGCTGCTCCCAAGATGTTCAGGATTTTGCAGACAGCAAGAACCTTCCAGCCACTGTTTTCAGCCAGCTACCATGCAGCAAGGGGAAAATCAAAGCAGATTTTTCTCCTTGCTCCTACCTTCCATTTGCACAGTTTCCTATTTACAAAAAAGTCTGATGCTATTTAAAACACCAGATCCATTAAATCTTTTGTTTTCTCTAAATAAGAAAGAAAATGGTTGCTCACAGTTTTCTGGGAAGCCATCAATCTTTCCCAAAGCGACTTACTGTACTGAAGAAAATAAACAACACTGTGTATGTAAAGCAGAGCAGAAAGGCTGCAGTCATGGGCAAAGCAGGGCTTTCTTTAGCAGTAGCAACATATTAAAGACAAATGTAGTCCACTGAAAGTGACATAAATAAGTGGATTTCCCATCTGAAACATTGTTTTTAGCAAGAGAAGCTTTTAATCCCCTTAAGTTCGTTTCTAATCTGTCTTGGAAGTGCTTGTCTAAAGAATATTACATTGATATAAAGGATTTAATTTATTAAAACTAAACAGCAGCCAGCATACTACTAAAGAATATCTTGTACGCAGTACTCTCCCAAATGAATAAAGCTGCTACAGGTAGAAAAAAAAAACCCGCACAAACACTTGGCACAGCATTCATTAAAATTTCACACATTATGTTCCTGCGCTCTCCTGCTCGCTGCGCTTCTCCCAATAAAGCAAACACTTTAGAATTCATAATACCTCTTTATCCCATGTGCACAAGTGACCTCCTCTCCTTTATGCACCTAGCAAATGAACAAGTACAAAAGGGAATAGAGTAAGCAGAAAACTAAACATGCCCTCTCCTACCCAGGAGCAATAAGAGAGGGCCAGCAGAGGTTCTCCGCAGGGTTTAGAGCAGCCTCTACCAAGATGCCAGTGCTCTCGCTACCCATCAGTTTTGGCCGGTGCGCGCTATGTCGGCAGCATCAATTATACAGTTCGTCAGCCAATTAATTTTAAGGGATCTGTCTTAAAATAGCAGTTGAAGGAAACAAAAGCTGCCTTCAAACTACATTTAAATTACTCATTAGCCACAAGTTTGGCAGGCTGTTTAATAAGCAGCAGGAAGCCAACCCCAAATGACAAAACGGCCTTCTTGTCTCTTCCTGAGGAGACAAAAATTCCTCCACGTTTCTAGCAGTCCACCTTGAGGCATCGTGAGACACCTCCCTGGTTTCTCCGTGAGTGCTTCCAGTATGTAAGGTGGTGTCCAAACACCATAGTTTTAAACAAGGCCCCAGAGATCTTTCAATCCTACACACCAGTCGTGGAAAAGACTTGCAGAAATTTGGTGAAAACGAGTGACCAAGTGTCTTAAGGGGGGATTTAGTCCACAAGGAACAATCTACACGTTCAGAAATGTACTGTTCTGTATAAGGCCTCTTTCCTGAACTGTGCAGTTCAATATAGTATAGATTTTCAGGCTTTTTTTTCCTCTGTCTTGCCAGAAGAGACATTATTATGGAGAAAATTCTCCCTGCTATAGCACAGTGTACGTGCTGTGACTCATCTTACATTACACCCATTGATTTCTTCTGAAGTCACAGCGGAAGCACAGTGTTGCAAATGAGATCAGTATTTGGTCGCATATCGTTATCACACTGGATCTTAGATGAAATTATACATGACATAGTTTCCGTTCATTTTAATAATGGCCAGCAGCCACACTGCCCCCATTTCGAGCCCACATACCTTCAGTCAAATAGGGTCAAGATTGGTCAGCGCTGGAAGGTCTCCAAAGAAAACCACGAGGCAGGTGGAGGTATTATTCAGGGATTAAGATTTTAAACCTGCAGAGAAACATGTTCATGAGGAGTCAGTGTATTAGTAGGTGTTTTTTGCGAGGCAGTCTGGGATCAGTGCTGATGCTGACTAAACACCCCCAGAACCAGTCTGACAAAAAAAAAAAAACAAACACCAAAAAAAAGAGTCAGCAAGTCATGCTGGCTTCTGCCCTACTACATGATACCAAAGTAAAGTTGTTCTCATTGTTCTCGTGCTATAACGTATGTGCAGTCACGGCGGTTCTGGCAGTATCGGTACGTGGTTGTGTGAGTAGAAGGACTGGCTTTCCTGAGCAACTGCAACAGAAAAAGTGTCCCTGAAACTGGGGGTCTTTCAGGTCTTTCACAGGAAACCATTTTTCTCTGGGTCTCATATAGGTGCACATTTTACCACAATAAGCAAGGGCAATGACAAAAAACTTATGTAAGGACAAAAATAATCAGCGCAGATAGTAAAGGTTTCTGTCTAACAGTAAATCCTTTTTCTTCCCCGCATTCTTCCCACCATTTTAGATTGTGCTGTAGCACAGTCAAGTGGTACCTACTGACATTTCTATTTTGGGTAAAAGCCTATGAAAATATTAAAGCATGAACAAGTCATCAAGTCAGTTTATGAATCAATATACAGATTTCCTCCATGCCCATAGCTGATTTCCATAACCATGAGCGTGCTGAAATCCTGTCTAGATGCCAAATCAATTTTTCTTATATACGAACATCACAGCTACTCGAGAAAGGGAATCTGTGCCAAAAACCTCATGCTCTTAACTAATTATTTCTGCGACTCCCTCCTTGCAAAGCACAATGACTGCCACATAAATACACACAACATTTATTAGGAACAGGCACACTTCCCACAGGTTCAGCCTGAGTGCAGCAGCATCCCTGACAAGCTCATCTTCCCAAACTGTGCAGCCAGCCTTTATCACAACAAATAGTTCTGCCTTTCCCAGGACTTTTTTGCTGTGAAGGGCTTGAGCACTTATCATCTCAGGCAGGGCAGCCAAGAGGGTATGGAAATTCACAGTTCTCTGTGGAAGCATCCTGCAGAGACAACCGTTGTCTGGCATTTGCTTTTGCCGGTCATTGCTACTGGTGTTGCTTGGTGTCATCGTGCCCTCCCATGTGCCCCCCCCCCCCCCCCCCCCCCCGCGTGACATTCAGAGAGATATATCTCCTCAAAGATGAAAAAACCTGTTGGGTCTCATCCTAGACCCAAATGTATTAATACCAACTTGCACTTGGCCTGTCCTGAGGACGTTAGCCCCTGACGTGCGTGGGTTACGGGAAGGAAGCGGCAGTGCTGCTGGGAAGCCGCTGCAGTCCCTTTGCCAGGCGGCCTCACCCTTGGGCTGCTGCAGGATGGACTGCAGCAGGGATGCGCTGCTGATGGACTGTCCCAGTGCCGTGGATTCATCGCAGGGTCTCCCTTGCACCCAGTCCAGAGCTGCTGTCTGTGGCAGTGACATGAGCCCAGTATTTCGTGTAAATAATTTCCAAGTGGAAGTACTTGTTATTAATGCAGACAGTTCTGAGACTAAGAGCAAACAGCATTTGGCAGCAAGAACTATTAATGAGAGTGTCGTTAGGGAATTCATTCTGCAAAGCACAGGGCGATTTGCAGGGCATTTCCTTGCAAGGCATCTCAGAGCAGATGTTGCGCAAGTACCCAGACGCCGAGCAGGTGAGAAGTACCGAGCCAGTGCAGATGACCAAGCAGAGAGGAAGACAAGAGCTTGTCAGGAGAGCTGCTGTGGGTTGGTACTGGCAGACTGAAAGTACGCTGGTGAGAAATGACCATTGCACAGTAAGGGATGGCACTAGGGTAGGTGATGGTTAGGTCTTGGTTCCAGCCTCCAGACACCGTTGTGCTTTCTGGGCTTCAGGTGCCATTGTGCTGCTGCCCGTGTGTGCATGCGTGTGCACTGTGTGCAGGCATGAGGAGCAACATCCAGGCTAACCCCTCCAGGCTACTCTTGAACCAGCACGTTAAAAGAGCATGAGGTCAGTAATGGACCAATGACTCCTGTGGGGTGCCCTAGATATGTGTTTCTTGGTGTTTCTTCAGGTTCTGGCAGTTTCCAACCATCTGAGAAAAGATAAATAGATTCATTAATTTAATTGTATCATTAATTTAATTATATAATAAAGGAAATATGTAGTATAGTAAATACAAGTTATCTTAGAGAAATTATAAATAATTGTATATACAAAACTGCCCTAAAACAAAGGCGGTAAGGAGGGCAGGAGCAATCTCATTCCCCCCCAGCATGCCCTGTGGGAGCAAGTACAACAGCCAGCTAAACTGACCCACCTGTAATACTGAGGATCTGAAGGGAAAAGGGAGCCTGTGCAAAAAATACTGTTCTTGTCTTTCAAAGGCAGCTTCTGTCATTGAAAAATGAAGCGCATGCAGAAAAGGAAAAAAATCCCTCCCTTGTGTTCCACATTAATATATACTTTTTTTGAACATGCTGCTGGCCCCTGCAGTCCCACCGCCCACAGCCTGAGCTCTTGGCTACCCTTCCCATGTAGTTTGCCTGAGAAGGAACAAATTTTCATCATTTTAAGCACTAGCAGCAACAAGAAAAGGAAATGTCCTACTCAAATGTCTCCCAAATTACCACATACATAAGTTACAAATTAAATATATTATGCAAAAATCTGAATCACTCCCATAATGCAAGAGGACAGAGTGCATTCCAGGCTGCCTGATAATGTGCTGGTTATCTGGAGAAGATCCGAGGGAAAACTCTTTCCCTCATTAATAAAGCCTGGGGAACATTGTGCAGCGTCCCTCACCGATGCATTTACATTGGAGGATGCCACCCAAGGGGAGGTTGACACGGGGTTGGGTGTCCAAGTCCCCCTAACACTAGCTGAGAACAGCCTGTTGCTGTGCCACGGCCATGTGGCGAGGCACTGGGTATTGCAGCACTGGTTCTGTGGTACCTTCTGGTGCTCCAGGGCCTTGGACCAGCACCCAGGACAACTATTGGTACCTTGAGCATCAGTTGAGCTCCGAGGATTTGTCTGACTATATGTCAACAGGCACTCTCTTGCTTTCTCCTAATTTATAGTGACGTTTCACTTCACTGATGGCAAAGTCTCCGGGCAGCATAGCTCCGTCCCCCGCGCTAATCCCCTGGCGTGCACGGGGCATGCTGCCAGCTAGGTGCTAAACACCAGCACCAAGGGGATTATCATTTTCCCTCCCTGCCCTGCCCCAGCCGAGCTGTGGCGCAGGAAATGCCAAAGCCATCACACACCGCAAAGCAAAGCTGCTGCGGATTCCGGCTGGGGAGGGAAAAGTGTGGCCTGAGCTACAGCTCTCTGCTGCCGTGAGGCTGAGCCCTTCCCGACGTCCCGTGGAAACTGTCCATGTTCCCCGGCAGGGCAAGCAGCCCAGGACACCTCCGGGGGACAAAAGGCAGCCAAGTGCTCACTAAAAAAACTTGGTGAGCGCTGCAAAAGTCACAACACTTGAGGACTGCAATGCTGCAAGCAGTATGCGTCTCACCCAGCCGAGACCTTTTCAAAACCCTTTGTTTCAGATGAAGCACATATGGTCCCAAGCTCCGTGGCACCTCTGAGAAGGGAATAATCGAGTAATTGTTTCCAACACATGGGCAGTGCCATTTTGTAATGTCATCTTGCCATTAGCAAATATAACCTAAATACCTAAGTAGAAATAAAAGCTGCAGGCAGGGCCAAGTGTGCCTATGTAACAAACACATAACTTTTCTAAGTACTTGGCGCATCAGTATCCGAATTCTCTTATGGTTTAACAGCTAATTTTTGATCTAATGGTTAATATTAAGGATATCAACCACTATTTCTTAATGATTTAAAACTTGGGAAGGAAAATATCCACCCTGTGCTTCTTGTTTGCAGATGTTTGGTTTTGGCCTTAGAGCTGCAAAACTAAAACACTTACTATGACTCAGAATTTACTATCTTCTACCTCTGTCCCCTAGTTTATATAAAGAGATCATAACCTCCTCCGGCACCATAAATAACTACGCCTCTACAGCAGCAGAGCCAGGCACAACGGACAAAAATCATCAAAATTGCTAACCAAACAAGCAGAAGGAGTTATTAAAGAGCGCTTAAGCTCCCACATGTTTATTTTCAGTGTTTTCCACTGCGAGCACTGCCTTGGCTCTCCCAAAGAGCCAGGACACTGATTGTGTTCTCATTAAACAATGCCCTGTCAGCAAGCCGAGACACTGGGTAAAATGTATGATTATTAATCCCTTCAGCGTAATTATAGATGACAAGAAAAAAAACGGGGAGACCGCATCAGTGGAACGACTTCACTCACAAGCAGGGAGAACAAATAACTATGACAGCAGAAGTTATAAATGTTTCTAATTCAACTAAGCTGTAACTTTTTGTTTTTCTGAGCATCCATTGGGTTTCACCAACAACTGTCCACATCCACCATTTGGTCAATAAGGTTGGAATTCTAATAAATATAGAAGGCGGCAGTGGTTTTGTTTAAAAAAAAATGAATTAGCCTTTACCTGCCTGGAAAAAATTGGTTTTTACTTCAACAACATGACAGACCTTCAGTCAGAGGTTGGCTGATAACCTGGTGACCCGGCTCCAATGCACAGTTTCCACCCATGTTTTGTGGAACCGTGGTTATGCCTTTGGCTGTCTTCTCCTTACGTCTTGCAGGTGGCAGAGCCAGGCACTGTCACAGCAGGTGGTGTGTTGATGACCAGGACAAAGGTTTTCAGCTGAGAAAAGAATGAAGTAGCTTGATAAAGAACAATTTTCTCCTGCCTCTTTGCAAGAGACTTTGGAGACACCACATGTGAGGGAAGGCGAAGCTATGGACTTCTCAAAGGAGAAGGAAGGATGTATTGGCAACCTCTGATTTCTTATGCTCTCTGCAGCAAAGTGAGAGGTTCAGGAATCATTTACAAAACCTGGGTGACTTGCTGGACTGCCGAGTCCAGGATGAGGTGGCTTGCGCGGCTGGGAAAAGACACTCCCAAGCTACAGAAGAGGCACTGAGTGAGCTGGGGAGATGGCGGAGGAGCAGAGCTATGGCAGAACCATGATAAATGAGTTACAAGACGGGAGCGGGAGCTCCGGGAACACGTGAGGGTCTGCAGCTATGGAGCCTTCGCTCCATGAGAATTGATACCAGATGACTCAGCCGTACAAATCTGATACAGATCACACTACGGGCATGTGACTGCTTCTACCAAATTAGATACAGCACATGATACGAGCTTGTGCCAGCTTCACTCAGGCTGTTGAAAGACAGACAATAAGGATGAATAGTTTTGAAGACAGTGTGGAGAAGTCAAGCACCACCTCATCAAACAGAGATCTTCTCCCCAGACTTTACCCCTCCATAATGGTGATCAAGCTTAAACCTGTGACATTAGGATATACTAGATCAGTGCTTTGCATTGCAGAGCCACGACGTTTTCCATTCAGTAGCTGGAAACTTAAAGCCAGATGAGCTGTGTCACCAACAGCAGCCAGTGCTGCACCATGTGCTGGCGGCGGAGGACATGCGGTGCAGTCCCATGGCACAGGGGCTCTGCTCTAGCAGCTGGGAAAAGAAAGGGGGCTGATTTCTACCTGAGACCCCAGACAGCAGATGACGTGGAAAAGCCTGACTTCCTCATGGGCCTGCTGTAGAAAATAGGTCTAAAACTCAGCCCATACTGTTTGCAGCATCTGTGGAACTCTGATTTGCAAAACTCTCAAGAAAACCAAAACGCGCGTGCGCACACACACACACACACAAAACAAAAACAAACAAACAAAAAAAAAAAAAAAAAAAAAAAAAAAACAGCAAGCCAGACCTCAAACCCAAACCTTCTGGCTAGTTCATTACTTATCACTGCCACCAACATTTTGCTTAGTCTTGAAGAAAACGTTGTCATTCTGCAGTTAGATGTTTTTACATGTACATCCATCATCGCCTGATATATCCTGACCTTAGTTAAAACTTATGTTTTCTAAATTGTACTTTTATGTTGAGCAAGCCCTTAGGCTATGCTGTTAAAAGTTTACATTGAAAAATCATTTATAATTGGTTTGTTTGAGTTATGCCTGTTGCAAAGCCATCAGAAAGGGCAGTATTAATTAGCAATGGCTTACATATAGTCTAGACAATAAAGTAAATCATTTTACCTTTTTAAAAGGCTTTCAGTATTTTACCAGTTCTAACAAATGATACTGATATAAATTACATTTAAGGGAAAAATTGCAGTATGATTTACAACAAAGCTGCTCCATTTGAATAATTTATTTTTTCTTGAAATGCTTTCATGATATACACACATTGCTCAAATAAAAATATGTTTATTGTGAAATTGAGACAGACAACAAAAAATCTTAATTAATTCCATTTGCTGTGCAATAGCTTGGTTGGAGGATTAAACAATAAATTTCAGTTTATTGCATAATGTCCTAAGTTTCACTATAAAAGATCTGTTTTCATTTCAGGTATGTAATGATGACAATTGCACAGAGTATTTAAATAGTGCACACAACAAAAAACTTTCCAGAGCTCTAGCAAACCCTTAGCTGCACGTATTGTTTCAGCAAAATTAAGGAGGCAGTTCATCTGGGTTGGACACCGAGGGAATGAGCCTTTATTTCCAAACATCGTCTCTAAGTGCCTGACATAACTTTGCGAAATCTTATTAAACATGCATTACTGAATCATTGGAGTTGATTTCATTTATTCACAATGTCGCTGTGAAGAGGCATAGGAGATTTGGATCGCGACACTTTGCTGCACATGATGTTATTTTAGTTCATAATTGGTGGTGACAAAGCCACAAAACAATAATAGCGTCTGGTTAACGCCAAGAAAAATACAATAGTCGTCAAAGAATTTATCTTAACATCTACCTTCATTTGGAAACAGGTTGCTCCGTCATCCTTGCGGAGATCGACAACAGATCCCGATTCCTGTATTGCTTCGGATCATAACCTGCTTTCTGCCCGGGACCACATATGTTGCAGTTTATCCTACTGTCACCTGATACTGTGGAGGTCAGCGTGGCGGGGGGCAAGGAGGAAGAACTGACAATACAAAAATGACTGCAAGCAAAAGGCATTCTGCGGGGCTGATTCTGATCTCAGAACAGCCAGAGATCAACGTGTATTTAAACAGATAGGGTTACTTTAAATAAATGTACAGTAGCAAAAATTCTGGGAAACCCTAAGGCAAACTGGCAAAAATAATCTGCTCCATTTCCTTGTAGTTCTTTCCTATTTTATATTGGAAAAAAAAGAAGGGCCTTTTTTTTTTTTTTTTCTTTTTTCCCAACACACAGAACAGCTGAAATGAGGGAAGGAGGGAGAACTAACATGCTTCTACCCCAGGGCTTTGCTCGGCCTGAAGACAACCACTAACTCGAGACATTCCCTTCTTTCATCTCTCCCATTTGTCACTGTCAAAAGCAACAAACTGTAGGCAAACAAGGACAAGAAATATAAAGCTCCATCCTTGAGCTGTTTCTTCATCCCTTTCCTATTCTTACCTCCCCTCTTCAGTTCTTTTACAGACCCATCCTTTCTCAACAGCTCCAGGCACACATTTTTGAAGTAAATGAAGCTGATTAAGATCTTGCTGACCCAGGTTAAATACCGATTCATGTCATGGAAGCCAGAGGAGCTGTACCAATATCAAACTGGTGTGAGAAAAAGTAGAATCAGACCCAGTGGTTTGAAGGTATGGAAACATATATGTCCCAGTCGCCTTTTATTCACATCAGTTCAACATTAATGAGGTGCCATTGGCTGCAGTGGAATGGCTCCTGACTTACAGAAGCAGAAGTAATCGGAGATGCCAACGGCGCATGTGTTGTTTGGCACCGCTCTCCCCGCGCAGCACGGGAGCAGAAACGCCAGGAATGCCTTTCCCTGCCCGACCCTGCCCCAAGCCTTCTCCCCCGCTCCCAGCTGAGGTTATTCTTGCCCACCTGCTCTGGCAAGAAGCTCCTGCACATATGCTTGGCGTTGAGCACAGCTGTGGGGGATCCCTCCATCCTTTGGCACCACCTCCAGGTACATGGCCGAGGTATAGGGGACCAGCTCCATGGCACTGCCCCTGTCCCCAAGCACAGTGTGTTTCCCCGTGGGTCAGCCTCAAGCGCCTGTTTGTACCTGGCATCACTGCCAGGTTAAAGAGCAGTTACCACAGGCAGAGGGAAAGAAATATTTTACAGGTTTGTAATTCATTAAAGCACTGGGCATGTTCCAATATGAGCCTACCGTTGGGTAGGGAAGAGGGGAGACATGTTCAGACTGTGATCTACAGCAGCACACCTGTAGAATTTGGGAGCATTTCTACTGATTAAAACTCTATTTTCTGGGTGTTCCGCCTGTGCCAAGAGACTCAAGCACATAAATCCAAGGTAATGCCCTTTTGCTTGCATGATTCAGGCTTCTGTCATTTCAAGTTTTAACGGTAGATTCTAAGAGGGTCATTTCAACCATGCCCTATTAGACAAACATTTGTGAAACAAAAAAAATTCCAGCATAGCACAAACAACAAAATTACCTTAGATCTTCTCAGGTGTGGTTCTTCGGTGCCGTATACTTAAGGGACTTCTATGCATGTGAAGCAAAACACTTCAAGAATCCTTCTACTGATACTATGGTCACACATTTACCTGCTCAGAGAAAAGAGTTCTTGTCTTTTCTCGTTTAGAAAACATGTAAAATATAATTTACAAGACTTCAGAGTCTTTTCCCAAGATTTGGAAATTAGTCCATATCTTTGTATTAGTCAGAAACAAAAAGTTTAAGTAGAAGTTGGTAAAATTGTGTCCTCTGCCAAAACTGATGACCATCTACTAGGATCTGACAGCACTGGCCTTCAGATGTCAGCCTCAGTTGCCTGTTATTTTCAATAAAAGCTCTAACCAAGTTCTTTCGCAATAGAAATAAAAACCTTTTTGTTTTTAAAATTCATGGAAAGCTTTAAATTTCTCTTGGTTTCAAGAGGAGGCAACATATGAGTGACACCAGAGGAAAACTTGGGGAGGGGGGAAGTATGTGCAAAAACATCCACAAAATGCCATGCAGATTCAAAATTAATGGATGTTCTAATTTTCCTTCTAGTACTTTACCTGCTACTGTCAAAATACCTCTCCAGTACCTCCAGTGTAAAATTGTACATGCTTATCCAGTGATTTCTACGACTTATCACCAATAATTACATTTAGCAGAGAATGTGTTTTTCAGAACAATAGTCAAATTAGTACCCTGAAAGACAGAAAGATTGAGGCTAAAGGAAGGGGAAAGAAAAAACATGAACTGAAAGATAGACTCCCTTGCTTTGCCCAGGCTGTAGCTAAATGCACAGCAAGCGGAAATAAGTCTCCCAGGAATATGTCAGACCAAGCAACATAAATGCAGCCTAAGTGCACAAAGAGTCAGCAGCAGTGCTGCCAACCTCAAATAGCCACAAGACAGAAATGATGCCCTAGAAAACCAGGAGATGCTAAAGTTCAATGATGTAAAGGTTCATTTTATTTGTGGTGAAGCATGCATTTGAAATTCATGTTCAGAAGCTTTCTTCTACCCCTACAAAGGCCTAAAAACTTTTAGTAATACCTAAGCTTCTCATGCGACTAGAGAGTTTGTGGAGAACATCAAGTACAGAGAGCTTGAACAGGCAAGGACGACGATTCTGCAAGGCAAAACTAAACCAGCTGCAAAAGCCATGCCACCGTGGCTGGTGGTACCCAGTAGACCTGGCAAGAAATGATCCCAAGAGGATCAAGTGCCAGCCCTGGGCCAGCTCGCTCAATCACGTCGCCAGCACGCAGTCCCAGGGCAGCGGGCACTTTGCGGTCCTGGCCTCGGGGTGACGCTTCTCCTTCTGGTTCTGAAAATTTGGGCAAGTTTTTTATGGGTAAATATAGGCCAGGCAAGTAGATTCTGCTTGGAAGGAGGGCATTTCTGAATAAACACGCTCCATTTATAAATTCACCTGGGGTGAATTGCGTGTTGGTTTCCTTACCGACACAACCAGCACCACAAAGAGAAAAGAAACACACCTCTAACTTGTGCAATAAAATCAGCAGAGCAGCCAGAACATTAAGATTAGCAGCCTTGCTCTCTCTGCCTTTCATTTAAAAACAAAAATGCTATTTTTTTAAAATGTACATCAGTCTATATATTTCCTCTGAATAAGTTTTAGGAACCAACAACTGTTTATTACAGTTTCTTTCCCAAAGAAAACCAGAAAGAAACAAAAACTTACTTCAGAAAGCTAGCCAAGTCAGCCGCCAGCCTTCACAGAGGCATGTGTTGGACATTTGAAAATCACCAAGACAAACTTTTTTTCTACACTGATGCAGCATTGTTGGTTTCACAGGGGTCGTAGTGCTGCAATGAGTGAAATTTTCCCCAGTTACGAAATCACAGTAGCTATTATTGGCCTGTAGTAGTTTACTCAAACCCCTTCAAACAGCAGACCTGTTTTTTATTGAGAGAGGAAATGTCAGTCAAGATGCCAGTGTTATTCCATTTCTTGTCCAAAAAAAGGGTTTGGTGATGTCTAAATGCAGCCGTTGCAACATAGCACAGAAGCAAGTGCACTGGGAAATCGGAGCAGAAGGCATGAAAATGGAAAGTTAACTTGTGCTACTGTGATTTTGGAAATGTACCTAATTTTATTTATTATATATATATATATATATATGGTATATATATTATATTATATACCATAAATATATATATATATATATAAAAAGATACCTCAAGTGGACCTCTCCCCAACATAAATTTCATTCTGATATCTGGATGCCTTTATTAACAATTTAATGAAAAAGAAAAGAAAAATGAAAGGCACACACTCTTTCTGAGGATTATGGCCATACAATCAGGACTCACCTTGTGGCAGTAACTGCATCAGCCGAGCAGGGGGAGATGACAGCATTAGCACCATGCCCAGTCAGGACTCGTCTCTCATTCCCAGGGCTGCCACTAGAAGAAATGTTTCCCCCAGGGCCATCCAGGCAGGGCACGGGGTCCCCAACAGGCTGTGAAGCCCCCACGTGTGGAGGTTTCCATGGCCCTGCTGCATCAAGCCCTGAGCAACCTGCTCTGACATCCCTTTCTGCTCCAAAATAGTCAGAATCTCCCAAGGCTTCCAATTTGAATTATACTCTGATTCTGCACAATAACAGTAATTACCTTAACTGAGAACAAACCATCGTCCTCCACCATGTTTCTCATGTTAAAGCGCAAATAAACAAACACAAACATAAGGAAATACAGAGACAAAATCCAAACTCACACATTAAACACTCTTGCTACTCTAGCGACCCCTTTTTTAGGCAGTGTTTGCATGGAGAAGTGTTTCTGTCTGTCTCCGCTCCCCCCCAGGTGCCTCCTTCCTCCACCACACATGATATCCTCCAGGTTGCTGCCCTTCTCATGGTTTCAGTGCCCCAGCTCAGCTCACGCTCTCCCATGCACATGTCAGGGTACACCATCCAGCGATGAAATCCGCCGTCGCCAAACGCCACAGCAGAACCCCAAGCAGAAGCAAGGCAGGGTTTCACTCCCGTTATGGGTAGGAAGCCTTCACGCTCAGCCTGGAATGAGTTAGGAGCTGCAGTCTTGAGTGAAGCCTCTATGGGTGAGGCTCTTTGGTGAGATAATGCCCTTAATTTTCAGCCTCCACCACGGGCAAAACGTGCAGTATTAGTTACTCACGTTATGGTCAGGTGGAAACCCCCCGCAGCCTCCTGTTGCAGTGCCCTGGCACAGAAGAGCTGAGAGCATTCTATGACAGGCAGCCTTTCCTGACGCCAGATCCATAAGGTACGCCAGCAGGTCTCTCAGCAGCTCCCAGCAGCAGATAGACAATAGATAAATAGATATATAGCTATAAAGAATAATATTTTTTTTAATTTTATTTCCTACTTCAGGAGCTGGTGTAAATGGCTCACTGGCCAGTAGAATTATGCAATAACTGACATCCTTTTAAGTTGGAAATTACGCAGATGGCAAAACAGCAAACATAAATACATTCCTATTGTATTGAAAATAAGCTTTGCTTTCAATTAAGCAGTTGTCAAAAGTGTGTCTTTTTTTAAGGAACTGGCTTATGATATGGGATATTTCTTCCTTGGCATTTTTAGTACGTAGAAGCTTAAATTTAGGTTACAAAACAACCAGCCTGACCTTTTCCCAGAGCTTTAAGCCCTAGACAATTTCCACGGCACTCAGAGGTTGTTCAGTGCTTTTGAAAACTGGACCACTTCCTTGAAATTTAAGGAACCTAACTTCCACGTTCCAGTCCTGACAATCCCAGTTAATAAGTTTCAGAAAACAGTAATTCTCCTTAGTGAGATACCGACAGCTATAGACAAACCTTACTGGAGTCAGTTATATAGTCAAAAGTTTGAAATGCTTTGTGTCAGTAATACTTCAACAAACTGTATAGGCAAGAGGCACCAGCTATCAGAAAGAGTTTTAAAAAACACAGATCATCTGTTTTTCCATCTCTCCAAATGGAATTCTGAAATGTCATCAGTTTAAGGTTTCCGATGAGAAGATATTTTTATCCATTTAAGAAAAAAAAAAATCCATTTCCCATGCATTAGATTCATGCGAAGCTCTAATGTTAGAGGATATGTCCATTCTGCTCACTGATACAAATTGTACCCTGACAATCCCAGTGATGGGATTGGAAGTGGGTTGAGCACCACAGCATCTCATAAGACGGTCTGGCTCCTCAGTGCTATTCCTGCAGATAAGATATAATTTGTGCTCCCCTCAGGCACCAAAGGCAATGTACCAGTGCAATAATCTTCTGAGTATCCCAACATTTACAAATAATTGTAAAGACCTGCTAATATGGTTTAGTTCAGCAACTCTTCACAGTGCTGAGTGCTGACAGAAATGTCAACTAAGAGGGTATTAAACAGCCTTAAGGATGTCTTGAAGGAGAAGGCTTGTGAAGCAGTTATTCTAAGGAACAAGTACTGAGAAGCATGTTGAACATTTCATAATTGCAGCCTCTCCAGCCCCATGCTTTGTCCACAGACTGTACGAAAGCCAGTGTTTTGGGGTTTTGTAAAACTCCCTAACAAATGGGGCAAGAAGTACAACAGCCAAGTTAGAGCACAGCCATAGATGGGGGGGGGGGGGGTGTCCACACATGTTCCAGTTCTGTTCCTAGACTGATAGGTAGGCTGAATAATGAAAGTGCCAGTGAAATTGGTGTGCATGAATCTGAACAAAGTATCTGACTTTTCACATTTTCTCAATCACTCACTCATGCCTTCTGAACACTTTGACAGATACGACCTTGACTAAATAGCTCGTCTGAAGTAAGGTATTAATAACAAAGAAAGATGTTACACTTCTGCAGTACTTACCCTGATTTTCCATCCTGTGTAAACAACACGTATTCTCACTTGTAGCCACAAAATTAGCTGAACTAACACATATGAGACAAAACAAGTCAAGGCATAGGTATATTTTAAATGCACTTAATCATAGGGCTAGAGAAAAGAACAAGGTAAAATTTTGTCAGCGTTAATAAGAATGCACTTTCTGATACACTGGGCAAGCAGTGGTTCTTGGGCTTCAAGCTATACGGCCTTGTAGGTATGTGGTCCTAACTGCCCACTCTCAGCAGTCACATGCAAAACAGGTGGCAGGGACCTTCATTAAAAGTTTTTTTCCAAAGTTTAAAGGGGTTAAAGAGTCCGATAGGACAATTTAAGGAGTTAGATAGAAGCACTTACAATAGCAGTTGATAGAAGTACTTAGAATAGCAGTTATTATAGGGAAGACTGTTTTCACCGATGGAATGACAAGTGACACTGAAGCTAGAAGCGCTGAGGTTTGCAGTCCAGCAGAAAACCAGGAGAAAAAAATATCCAGATATATTGAGTCAGACGCCCCCTGTATTAATTGCACTGAAATTATTGATGTGAAGGGATCCAGGGAATACATTTTTTTGGTGCCAGCTGAGACAACATTTTGTCCCCTCTCCCTTGCCCCAGAGGCAGGGTGTGCTGTGCCTCCTGCTGCCTTCGGCAGAGCTCTGGGTCTCCCCCCTCTCGCCATGCTGAGCTGCACAGCAGGAAGAAGTTCTTTGGTACCAATTCCTGACAGTGAGATGCTCAGGAAGGCGTTCCAGAGCTGGTGACCACAGAGCCACCATGAAGGCCTGGAAGTCCCTGCCAGACTTCAAGAGGTATTAAAGATCATGCCTCAAATACTCTGTGAAGTTGTGGTCACCTGTGGCAATGCTCCCAAGCCATGTCAGCAGAGAAGCAGTTGTAATCTTTGCACTATGAAGGCAAATTTAATGTTTCCAATCATTTTACTTTTGAAGCTGGATAGGAAGAGTTAGAGCAGCCAATAATTGTTAACTTTCTGGTTTGCTACAGATTTGTTTTAGCTGAGTCTGCCTCTGCCTCAACTATCTCACCCATTAAATGGTGTTACCATTAATTCCATCCTTCACATGAGCATCTTAAAAGTAAATCCATGAAAACTGTTAAACACTCAAACCACAATAAGGAGACATTTAAGTACCAGAGTGAGATGGTAAGCTCGTATATCGCTTAAAAGAAACCAGACAAAAGCCATGGTTTTCAGGGTTTTTTTTCTAATTATGACTGAGAATACATTCATCTTCCATAAAAGTGTCGCTTCATATCCTTGCATTAAATTTATCCGACTTTTTCATACAGTGCATATTTCTGAGAAAAATGCATGCCTACAACAACATGTGAGAGTCAACTAAGAGACAGTCACCCATATTTTATTCTTCTGGAAGTGGAAAATCCAAGCACATAAATCAAAGTGACCCTAAAGCAGTGACCAGCATGCCCTGAGCAGATCAACAGTGGTTTCGTTGACCTCCAGACTCATACAGGGTCATATTTTCACACAGATGAACTGGTCTTGAACTGCTTTGCCATTACATTGTGCACAAAGAGACCCCAGCTGAAATGTGTCTCTGCTTTCTGTTAGGGTAACGTGGATTGCTTCCCAAAACAAAACAAACAAAAAAAAAAAACACAAACCTACATTCCATTTTAGAAAGTGTTTCTCTGCCCTGCCATTTTTCTGGATCCCTTTTTTCTAGTCTTGATTTTCTTAGATGCCTTTGCACAAATTTAAGGTTGATATTCACATTAAAAAAAAAAAAAAACAAAAACAAAACAAAAAAAAAAAAAAAAAAAAAAAAAAAAAAAACCACAACCAACAACCAAACACCACCAAAACAACAAAAGGAAGAAACCTAACCCTCGGATTTTATTAATAAAGCTTATTATTTGTTTCTGAAGATCTTCCCAGGGCACTTTCCCTTGCTTGTGAGACTCAGACTATCCAGTAGTGCATAAATTCTGGGCAGCTCGTTTGAAAGCTGTAGGCTTTCCTTCTAATAGACATACACTTCTTTTACATTACATTACAGCACTATTTCACAAATGTTAATGTGATTAACCTTGCAGTTTTCCTGCTTGGCAGGAGGGAGCACTGAGGCACTGACTATAAACAAGAGGTTCGGCCCTCTGCTGAAGGACACCACAAAGCTTACATGCCGTCCGAGTTTTCTAAACATACTTGTATAATGTTCAACCAGTGGGTAAGCCTTGTTTGTCTCCCAGCATCAGATGGCATCCCAGCCTCTAGCTGGCTCTCGGCACCGGGATGAATTTCGTCAAAAACAGAGCATGCCATGGCCACTCGGAACAGCTGTGGCACAGGCAGGAGCTGAATCCAAACCAGCTAACTCCCAGTTTAATGCTTTAATCACAAACTCAGCCTCGTCGTTATCCTGTAACATCTCTCTACGCGCTTTTGGGAGTGCTCCCAGGGCAAGATGGAGAGGCAACAAGCGAAGGCAGGAACAGGCAGAAATGGGCAGCTGTGCAGGCTAGCTCACCTCCCGGAGAGGTGTGTTCTAGTCCTCACCCTGAGGGTTTTCCATGGGTTGTATAAAATACTTATGGCAGCTTTGGGGGCAACTTCTGTGGCAGAACTGCAAAAAATAGGCAAAATTTGCCTCTTTCAGAGGCCCACGTTTTGTCTCTAATTTCAGTGCCACCATTCATATTAATGACAAACGCACTATGTTTTTGTTGCCTTCTTTTTTGCAATGGAAGTGATTTCTCTCCGTCAAAATCAATCATCATATCAGTTTTAATCAGATAAAGCTTTTGGCTTCTACTATCTAAATTGCCCTTCCCACAGTGCCTAAGACAAGCATCAGTACTCCATCACAAAATAAATGTGTTGATATTTGATAGCTCATTTGAACACAATGGTATTTACATCTTAGTTGGTTAGATTTTCATTTAACACAAGTTATGGGTTCGCATTGAAAATAAAAACAATACTTCTCTGTTCCTCTTGCCATTCATGTCTACTTTTGTTTCAGCCTAAAATAACACATTGCTGGAGGGTATTTTCTTAACACTGCCAAGCCTGAATGCAAGCCCTGTGGAAAATGTTTGTGTTGGGCTTGCCATGGTCCAGGCTAATAACAACGTGATGATGTATAGGTGAATTCCTGCTCCTCAAGTCCTCTGTGACACACGGATTAGGCCTGCCCTTATCTTCTAAGACATCTGGATGAGTGTCTGGGTTTTAATTTCACAATGAAATCACTGGGGACTAGAGTTATGTTATGTGCTTATGAACGAAGTGGAATATCCCTGGTAAGGGCAAGAGTGGATTACCTTAGATAACTCTACTTAAACCAGGGAACATTTGAGAATGTTGAAGAAAGGAAAGAGGTTCCACCAATAAAAACAAACACAGGCTTAAATTTGTGTTCTGTGTACTAAACATTTTAAAGCTCCTGGAGGTTGAAATATGACCACATGTAAATGGACTGATAAAGCTAAGGCAACTCTTGAAAGACCAGATCAGGCTTCCCAGGACAACTACCAGCACTAAATCCTAATGGCATGCATAAATCATTTGGAGACAGATTTATTCAGAAGATGCCACTTTAAAGTCAAAATACTCTGCTTTAATCACCAGAAATAGTATGTGCATGCTAACATTTGCAGAAAACGCTCTAGGGCAACATGAAATTAGTATCCTAAAATTCCTAAATACATGCTTTTCCTAAAATGAAGATTTTTATCTATTTATGCCCATAAAACTGTCAGAAAAAAAGAAGACCTGAGAGAGCATAAAGGGGTCAGTTCTGCCTACTACAGCACAGCCATGGACAACATTAAAAGCATTAAAGTTCATGTGGTGTTCATGGTTGGGCTCGGAGTGTTACAGAGCTGAATAATCAGCTTGCCAGCCCCAAATCCTGTGATCCAGGACTATTGCAGCTGCCCAGCTTCACTGTAGCCCTGACACTCTAGTCCCTTTTTTACAGCCTTTGTAGAAATTTCCTCCCTGCTCTCAGCCCCTAGTCACGCCATGGTCCCCAGGGTCCAAGCCTGCCTTGCTTACCTGTGGTCTTGCTGATGTACATTTGGGTCTGGCCTGCAAGACAGCCCAGGCTCACCAGCATGGAGGTGGGCTTTTCCATGACCCTTACTCAGCAACACATGGGAGGAACAGGAGGGAATCAGACTGAAAAGCCTCCTGAAGGATCCAGGCTTATATTCCACTATTGGCTGAAAATTGTTTCCCATCTGCTTGTGCTTTTAAGTTGCAGAAGTGCTGAACGCTCACAACGTGGAAAAAATGAATTCACAAATAATGGCATTGAGAGTAAAACTACCAAAATTCCATTTTGTTTAGCATATTACCTACTTGTCTTCTACTCTATTCATTAAGTTAAAAGCAACCCAAATATATTAGAAGCTTTTAGTAAACCACAGAGATTAATATATACTTAGGAAGGTTTCAGTTAATACACTATTTTAGTTAATAAATGTGCAACCAGTTATTCCATTTTAAATAAGTAACAATATAACCTGCAGAAGTTGGGGTTCTTTTTCCCTTAAATATCAATAGGAAATACAGTAGGGTTCAGCAAAAAACATGGGAAAACTTCTGTTGACTTTGCTGGGATCAAGATTTCACCCAATAATTTTTCATCACCACGATCAAAAAAAACACTTTCCTCCTCCTTGCTTATATACTCTGTTCACAGTTTCTCCGCCTAGATAGGAAAATATTTTTAAAATTAAGTGTCTGTGCTGTTCCCGTATAGACAAGTTGTTCTATTTAGGCTAATCCAGTCATGAAAAGAGCTAAATGAGGTGTCGAGCTTTCTTTTTGATCCTTGGTTTAACAAGAGTTTTAATCAGTAATAGATCTAACATACATGTGATGCTCTGCAAGTAACACAAGGAAAGTATATCAGTTTCTTTCCCAAGCCCTTCACCTGCTTACTTTGCTTAACAAGAAATCAAAACACAGATCTGTCTTTATTGTTCGTACATTAGATACAAAGGGGTTATCTCCATGCAACTGAACTTGCTCTAAATTTGTGTGACTGCGGACTCCAGGCTGTAATATTTCAAGGGGAAAATGCTAACCGTGCCATCAGTGTGCACCTGGGACACTGGCCCTGGAAAAATGGATGTAGGACACAAGACATCATTATGTGCCTTTCTTATGTGTTATTCACAGCTGTTTCTTAACAAAGTAAAACGTCTAATAAGCTACCAAAGAGCCCCAGGCCAATCTCGTGAGCGTAGATGTCCTGCTTGGCTGGAAAGCTAGTGCGGTCCTTTAGGATATGAAATTATATATCACTCTGATCCATTTGAAAGACGCTAGAGAGGTGGCTGAGATGTGGTTTGCTTTTAATTTCGCACGGAGGGCCTGCAGCTCTGGGCAAGGCAGACAACAGCCACCGAGGGCTGTAGTCAATCTCACTGAAGACGTTGCCACCACCAGGTGCCTGCTGCACGCCTCTAGCAGCATGTACCCCTCCGTGCTGCAGGGTGGCAGGGGATGCTCTCAGCATCTCAACTTTACAGACCAACACATTAGCTCAGACCACTGGTAAAATGCTGGAGTAGCCTTTCCAGTTGTGCCATACGGGCAAACAGCTGGGCGGCAGCTGCATCTCCAAATTGTGCATTTATCACTGGGAGCTGTTGCCAAATGAAACGGATTCAGAGCCCTAAAATCAGATCAGAGGTTTTAGTGTGTGGATGGGAGCCAGGTCAAGTGCCTAAAGAGTCTGGGCTTCACCTCACACCTTCCAGAAGATGGTAGGTTGGTGAGAAGGAGTTTCCTCATCTTTGACAAGCTAACAGGTATGCCTGGGGGTGGAGGCAAAGCTCCAGGTTGCCAGAGGAAACCAGGAAAGCTTCCAAGACCAAGCAGCTTTGTGTCTCCCGTCTCCAACAGCCGTGGGCAGGCTGAGCAAATTTGCTTTCAGTGTTCAGCTGAAGGCACCAGCACTGAGAACAGCAGTGGTACCCCACCCACCAAAGAGACTCAGTCTCAGCTTTTCCCCGCAAGCGTGTGTGGGCCCACCTCAGCCATGCACCTCTCCTGTTGTTCTGCGGTCTCCTGGCGTGTTCGGTCTTGCCGACACATGTACACTTAGAAAGGCCAATCCTGCAATCGTTTACTCAGGCACACGGGTTGCACATAAGTAATGAGCTGCTAGCATCCTAGCATGTTAGACAATATGCTGACAATGTCATAACATTATTTCATCCTTCTTAAAAGATAAGACCCAGCCTGTTCTAACCTGCTCAGGCCATTATCTTGTTACCACACGATCCCCTGTCACTAACCAGTTTAGAGTATGTAAAGCTATAATTTGCACTGAAATGAATTATGCATTGTTTACAGTTTACCATTAAATTACAATGAACAAAAACAAGCATCTAGGATGCCTCTTTCAAAGTCTTCCAGACAGTTTAAATGTACACAGAAACAAAAGCCTTGATGCAATAGCATTAGAAGTAAGCTGGAGCTGGGCTGGCTAATTTTCACACTAACTTACTTAAAAGCAAGAAGGAAAACAGTGAAGATCTTTATACCGGCCATCAAAAAGCCTGACTGCAAGTGGTTCCAATTTGCTTTAGTAATTAAATCGAAAGGAGTTTAAGGGTTTTTCACCCAGGTCATTTACTACTTTGGAATTTTACTGCTTGCTTTGCAAGGAAAACAAACTGGAATGAGTCACTAGTGAGTATAAAGAGTGGATGAACACTGCTAAACAAACCAAACAGTGAGCTCAAGTGGATATAGAAAACACAAGTCAGAATTCTAAATATGGATCTGAGAATAGTGTAAAAGGATTAGACGTCTTTGTCACATGAAGAGCAAACCCCCATGCCAGCAAGCCTTTCCAGTGCAAGCAGCCACTGATCAAAGTAACATCTACCAGTTTGTAAATATGCTAATCTTCATGTTTACACAAAAGTGTCAGCACTTGCTTTACATCACAAAGAGCCTCATACAGTTGAAGATTAATTACTTCCAACACTGAGATAGTGTGTAAATACTGGTTTCACCAGAACCCTACCTTTTGCTGTATTTGCAGAGCTCAGCAGAGGTGTATGTTGCTAAGACAGATAATTCAGGGACACTTAAAAAGTGTCAAATATCTCCAGCTTTACACAGGTAGACAGACTTTTGACAGGTATTTTATGGTGATTACGTGGAGCGGGGATTAGGTAGGTTTAGGCTCCATGTTGCAAGTGTTGGATGGGAAAATAGTTGTCCCTTTTTGTAAGAATTTTATCTCAGAATCACACTATCGCCCCTAAACCTCCTGATTTGTGCCTTCAGCTTTTACACTTACACATGATTATGAAACATTAAAAGCTAATTTTTCCACTCACTGGGTCAGTATCACTTTCCTGCATGATAATGGCTTTGAGCCACCTCACAGACTACTGGGCTCTTGGGAGCTTCCATAGCTGCTTGCTGAATGCCCTGATCTAACTCCTGTGTAGAGAAGGACAAAAACTATGCCAGGGACGCACAAGCACATCACTTCCTAATAGTAAATTTCAGAAACCTTCAACTGTGCTGTAAAACAGAGAGAATAGTTACAATGCAGGTTGAGACCGGGAGATCAGTACCTGCTGTGGCATTGTTGCAACATGGAATGACAATAAGATGCAGCCAAGGTAAGACTGGATTTCCAAGGTTCAGCTGCTTAATTCATGGCTTGCAATATCTCTTTGGAAGTTATTTTACATTTACATTTCCATTACTGTGTACCCTCTGCAAAAAATGTGGTGGCAGCTCTAACAGTAAAGGGCCACCAGCAGTAATTAAAACAAAAAAAAAAAAAGGGATTGCTTTCAAGTGGGAATTCTCAATCCCCTTCACATCTCCCTCTCCGTTAGTGCTTGGCACAACGCTAGCCACAAGAGCGTCACCACTTGCCAATAAATACTATCACATTTGTTTCCTATTCTAAGCTAAGTAAAAAAAAATAAAAAATGGGATATGGGATATTGGCAAATGCTAGCGTTACAGGATTGCCAGAGTAAATAAGAGTGAATAGACGAGGATAATTTGGAGATTTAAAGAAAAGGGAATCAAAAGCAATGTTTAGAAAGTGAGAAAGAAATGGCTTCCATGTGAAACACCCAACTGGAGTAGAAATACTTCCACATTAAATATTCAGCGATGTGTTTCGCGGGAGCACTCGCTGCCCAAGTCGATCAGCCTTGTATGTTCCTCTTTACTGTGCATGCCACAAGACAACGTTGGCACCTGGGAGCGTTCTCAAAGCAAAGGGGCTGACAGCAGCCCGGTAAGATTGACAAGGTGTCACGTGGGCCACTCTGTCCCCCGTTCCCGTCCCCATGAGGACAGCTCCAAGCCAGCAGCCCCCAGCCCAGGCAGCTGCCGAGGCAGCAAGGGCTGCAGGAGCACGGCTGGCGCACATGGCAGCGACGGCAGCTGCAGCAGAGACCGAGGCTGGCGTGGTTAAATCAACATGCTCCATCTCACGTTTGCATAGGGCAACACAATCATCAGATTAATTACTAATTACAGTGGATTGCTCGTAAGCAGGTTCACAGCAATAATAGTAATAAAAAGACTAAAAGAAGCATTATTAGCATAGTTAATTATATGACCATTGGCGAGATTATTGATGGAGATACGAAATGCTGTTAAACAAGAAAGATATGTTTGACGTTGCTTAAGAGAAGCTTCGTTATTGCTTCATATCTTTTTGGATTTTTCTAATCATCTCATCTGTGTTCCAAAAGTGCAAAAAAACAGTAATTATCTCTGTTTGATCTTTGACTAACAATTGTTTATGAATCTAATGGAACAATAGGGTTTCTAAAATGTAAGTAAACCCAGCAATCTTTATCAGCATAAATACTTTAGCCACACTGGACTGGGTTATGGGAATCTGTCGTGTGATGAAAGCACACAATAGTAATTTATTGGTTTAGTCATAATCCTTTCAGTAGTCCAGATTGCTGTTGCAAATTTGTTAAAAATCTGCTACCATTCACCGAGCAACAACACCTGAAGCAATAACATGGGTGGGGAATGTAAAGGCGCGCTCAGATATTCATGTGTGGCATGAGTTAGACAAGGCCACAGAAAAGGAGCTGAGAACAATGTTGCACAAACCAGAGGGAGATTCCTGTTCTCCCACGGCACATATGCAATTTAATCTCCAAACAGAGATTCAAGTTTAGCTTTTCAAATGCTTCAAAAGTATGACAAGGAATTATTCACTCAGCAGTTATTTCTTATCCTTTACTGAGCGGCCACACGCTCCTGTGGAGGACCTACTGCAAGGAGACACCATTTACATAAAAACACACTCCCATTTGAAAAGTATTTATATTAATACACACTACTTTCTCTTTAATTTTTATTCATTTTGTGCACTTGGCGACACACAGCTCGCTGTTTGCTCGGCCAGTTGGCCCATTGTTTAACACGGTGACTCCAAGAATAAATATTAATATTTTTAATCATCTAGTTTGGCAAAGGAACTGAGGAGCAGCTGCTGTAGGTAGGGCTACCTTTAACTCATGTTCCGAAATAGGCTGGGCTTAACTGCCCCCCTTTAAAAATATCCTAGAAGGCAAGCCCCTGTTGAAGTCTAACTTTGGTGGCAGATACAATTACAGACTCCTATAGAAAGAGAGACAGAATTGTGACCAAGTGATATAAATCCGTTTTCAGAGCAACGCTCAGCAAACCAACAGTCCTGCCAAGCGCTCCAAGGAAGCGCAGCACAGTACAAATGGTTGCGTTCGCACACCTTTCCCCCAATGTTATATTCTGGTTATGTTCTGATCACTTAATGCTAGTCATCACATTTTATGAACCTCGCCCATGAAAACTAACAGGCAAACTGAAATTTAGGACTCCTGACCTTTGACACAAAATGGCCATAGGTGTTCCCGCAGCTGTTAAATAAACCTATGTTTATGGAGTCATAAATGTAGTGCAGGTGAAGTTTCCAGTGATGTAATAACAACTTCCATCGCTGCACAGTTTGTCATTTATACAGCAGTGTACCATCACCGGTGAATATTGTTTTACAATAACAGCACAGGTTCCTTAGATTAAATCACTCTTTCTTCATTTATGAGTCATTCGACCTTTAACCTTCCAGAGGAAGATCAAACCACTTCTGAAGGCCCCACTCTTTTAACCAAGGAGCACAACAGTTGGTTAGATAACTAAGGAGGTTGGTATGTGCCCCCAGGGTTTCACAAACAACCGTCCTAGATCTTTTATAAGATAATCTTAACATAATCATGTAGCCACAAATTGTCGTGTAAATTCCCAATTAAAAACACCAAATAGGAGCTGTAAATCATGACACAACTGCCACCTTTTCAGGACTGAAATACAGTTTGAAAAGCAGTAGAGAAGCTCTTGTTTGTGCTTGTTCCAGCACTCAACAAGCCAACAGCAAAACAGTCTGTTTGATTTACAAGCAAGCGACAAAGCGACAGGACAACTGAAACAGCTCAGAATTTAACCTAAGCAGCAGCACAGCGCTCAGAACGTACAGAACTGCTCCATCCTCCATTCAGGATTACGCTTGTAAAAATGAGCGTTTGTGCTGGCAGGGTTCCACACCCTCTCCTTGTCCCAATTTACATTATGTTGTAGCACACTCCTGTTGGAAGGTTTGACGGCAATTTGGGGGGCGGGAAAAGATTTGGTTTCAAAAAATGGCAGCTTAATTACAATACAAAATGCTAGACAAATAAATAGTCATTAAGGCCCTTGATTCACGGCTGATTGGCTTCTTTCCACAAACTTTAGCAAAGTTTGGATCAGACCTGAACTGAAGGCATTATCCCGAGCCTGCGGATGGAGGGAGACACCCCCTCTGCCCCAGCCCTTCGGCAGGGATCCGGCTGAGCTGCAGGTAGGGATCCACAGTGGGGGCAAGGTGTTCTTCAGCACAGAGATCTCCAGCCTAGCTCATGGTACCACAGGGGCCTCGGTCTGAGACATCTGCTCCTCTCCTGCCATCATCATATCTCCTAGGTGAAGATCATTCTATAGCCTACATTGTTTCAGGATCAGGCTCTAGTACTAATCTGCTTTCTCTTCACAGGCACACTTGCTCGCAGATGCACGCAAACATACCCTTTCTGTGCAACAGCCATCCCCGCTCTGGCAGCCAGAAGCATGATCAGAATGGGGTTTATAGGTGGTGCACAAACAATCCCAACAATTAATTAAAAAACTTTTAAAGCATTCTGCAAATGTCTTACTCAGTTGCTGTCAACAAGCAGTCAACAAATGCAGATTGAGTTTTTCGCCTCCTACTTCACACTTTCCATATTTCCCAACACTTGCCAGAATGTTGTGGTGACAGATGCAGACAATAGATGCTTTACTAAACATGTCCTTGATATCTGCATAATCTCCTTTAATATATATCATTAACTTGGGCCAGTCCCATGTTATTGCTTCCCCAACACTGCTAGCACATCATGATCTGGAAGAAGTTATTTATCGCTCCAAGAATGTGACTCTCCTGCCCAACCAGTCAGGCCTCAAAATTTTACTTACTCATCTGTTTTAGCTTCTGTTCCCTCCAGTACTTAATCCAGAAAGAGCTAAAATGAGAACTTGCAGCCACTATCTTACAATATAACATTCCTCCCAAACACTTCTCTACACTGCTAAAATCTAGGCATCTGCAAATCCAAAGTTATGCAAATGTATGGTTCTTGATGAAATCCCTCCCCTAATCAAATTTTTCAAGTGCAAAATACAGTCATCTGTGCTTGCGAGGTGCACAGGGTTTGACTCTTCTGAAGGGAACCGCAGATATCACCGAAGAGTTTCAGAATTGTACGGGGGACACCTTCCTCCGTGTTACCCAGTAAAAATTTGCACTTGGGCCACATGGCAGAAACAAATTACATAGGCAGGAATGTGGAGAAGTCAGTAGTAAGAGGCAGATGCTGAAGGCACAGCACGTTGCGGTGACGGGCAAGGCCAGATTCTCAGCCTGAGTCACCCCGACTGGAGCAGAGCTCAGGGAGGCACAGCTGTTTCTCCCACCCCAGATTTACTGAGTCAGCCCCGGCACCACAGGCCCTAAACAAATAGCCTCAGACGGGGCAGCCCGCCGGGAGGAAAAGCCTAGGTGGCTATCTAGGGTCCACATCTCGCAGAGGGAAAACAAAGCCAGCTAAAGGCTCTCTTGCTGTGACGCAGCAAGAGTTTGTGGTCCCTCAAAGCCAGCTGGAATGACCCGGCTCCCAAGCCGTGAAGCTGCCCTGATAACCTACTGCTGTGCAGTGCTCCACAGGGCACCATCGTGCTGGCCACGGAGGCAAGCCTGAGGCTGAATTCATCAGAAATGCTCTTGTGTGTGGCATGTCCTGCTCCACCACACTGCTGAGCCATCCTCCTCCCAGAGGCTCCTACATATCACCGTACCACAACAAGCCCTCCTTCACTCTCCCAGGCGCGGAGCACATACTATGTCAGCAAAACAGCCTCTTTATCTCAGTACCTCTCTGTTTCTTCCCTCAGACTTTTTTTTTTTTTTTTTAGTTCATTTTTTATGAAGATGGCTGTCAACTTATCAGAGGATGATACCAACACCCTCTCCCTTCTTCTCTGCCTTCTCACCATGGCCAGAAAAATAGAGATCCTCTGGGAGCAATGGTTACACCTCATCCTACCTGGCACTTTTGCCCAGCATGGTACTACAGTCAAATGTAGCAACGTTCCCTGTGTTTTTCCTGCATAAATACCTCCACAAGGCTCTTGTCATCCTTCCTTTTGGATAAATCCACTCAGATTTGGACATTTTCTGTGCAATTCTTAAGAGTGGCTGTCTCAGGAGTCACTACGGATGCATACTTTGTGCTCCTTAGCAGTACCTGAAAGCCATGGGGACAGCTGCACAGGGTATAGGATCTAGCCTGCTTCATTTGTAAGGCTCTTCTCAGATGCTATAGGTTTACTCCTCACACCATGCCAACAGACTGTTCTGCTTCAGGTCACAGGGAACATCTAGAATCATGCCAATCAGAGTCAATGATAGATGCCTGAAGTATAAGCATTGTTGACCTGTATTGTATGACTACATGAACATTTACACCAGCTCTGCAAGCTCTTCCCAAAATGCAGGATTCAATCCGGTGCAACCTAAGAAGACTGCTCTGGAACCGAGTTTATTTCTGATTGTTCATCAGTCCTGAGTAGGAGCCTAGAAGTTTTGCTCCTAGGACCTTAAATTTGGTATAGACTGTAAGCACGTTTGTTTCACAGCAACAGCAGCTGGGACACACGGGATGTGCCCTCCCAGAGGGAGGCAGTCAGATACGGCCCCTTCTTTTTTTTTTTTTTGAAAATGCAGATCTGCAGCCTTTTTAATTTCAACTAAATGCACGTGTCCCCATTTGGGATTTCCCACCCACTGTATTCTCCTGCCAAATTCAATGCATTCCCTTTTGCCCACCGCTGTTGGGCTTTAAGTCCATATATTCTGTATCTCTGTGGCAGTCCACTCAAAGTCTGATTTTTTTTCTCCCCTGGCAGTCTCTGCTCAATGACAGAATTTAAGTATAAAATGGAGGCACACAGGAGCAATTTTCTGTCGGTAGCTGTGACAGAAACAAAGCAACCAGGTTCAGTGGGCAACCAAAAAGAGCCAGAAAGGAGGTAAAGCGTTACCCACCCTGAGTTCCACCAATATCTATGGGGTTTTTTTAATCTTCAGCTGTTATTAAGATGTCAGTACTAGACTGGCAATAGTCAGGACCTGATTTACATTTATTATGGAGATGAACATTACTGAAAACAAGCACAGCAGGACCATATTGCTCTTTAGCTTTTGGTTTTTTGATCAGCCATTGCCATTGTGAAATGTGTCCAACTGCTCATGAAACTCTGGCAAACTGAAACTAGATCCTTTTGCCCGAGCCCTGTAACACAGAAACCTGTGCCAGATGACTGTATTTCTTGAATGCGTAAAATTCGCTTCAATCAGTTGACAGAAGGTTTGGGGTTTTCCAAATGTTGTGAACCTGGTTGAGATTATTGAAATCCTCAACTATAGGAGTGTTGGGTTACTGTTCTTTTAAAGCATGCTTCCTCTGACAACAAAATGTAATTAAGGAGGCCATCGCTGTCATGTTACGGTCTCTTTTTAGAAGGTCTGGAAGAATGTAAAAAGGGCATAGCAAAAGTTGCTTAACCTTCTTTGGAAATAAACGTCCCTAACATTTTTACATCTTCTCTTTGGTCCATATTGGTCACAATGATGAAACAATTTAAAGGAGAAAAGGTCACGGCAAAGCAGTGAACTTTATATGCTCTTCAGTGCAATAAAAGTTTCTTAACGTATTAGCATGGGAAAGGCATGCCTGGCAATATGAGAGAAGACGATGGATTTCAGACTCTCGGTAGGCTGTTCAGAGAAGAAAGGGTTTGGGTATCTGTGTGAATCAAACACCAAAAACATGAAACACTTGCAAATTTTCTGTCTTATCTATTTTCAGAAATAGGAAGAAAATCTAGGTTCAGCCCTTCCATCCAATATTCAACACACATGCAGTATCACGGAAAACCAGGTACCTTACTTCCAAGGCATGTGCTGTACTGAGGGTAGGTTCAAAAATTGGCAGGGTTAAAATTGTCTCTAATTTGTGCCAGCATCTACAAGCAAAAAAGATAAATTTGAGTCAGGAAGATTATTTTAGGCTGTGTGCTGAAAATCAAAATCATACCTAATTTTTTATCATATGTATTTTCTCTTTTGCTTATACGCAGCCAGGATATTCAGGAAAATTCTTAAATCATCTCCAAGTTGTTCAGAAAGCACCACTTACTAGAAAATTCATCTTTACCTCCTTGTCTCATGCTGCCAATATAAGCACAACTCCTTCTAATAACGCAAATGTCAAACCTTTCAAGCCTTTTTTTTTTTTTAAAGCCGGAGATTCTGCAGAAAATTTAAAACAAATAGGAACTAAAATCCACACATTTCTTGTTAATTTTTTTAAAATTGTTTTTCTTTTAAAAGTGGTTGGAGTTAATTGTCTTCTTAAGGCAATCATTATTTGCTCCTTAATTTTAGAAATTGCAGTGATGGTGGGAGTGTTTTTATTTGCATATATTATGTCCCAGAATATTTTCCTCAAAATCTCCGCATAACTCCTTTTTAAAGCTTACTCTGGTTTTCACCATTCTGAAGGTTCACTTTTTTTTTTTTTTTTTTTTTTTAATTTATTTCTGGCCAGTCTAAGATGAATATTTTTTTTTCCAAGCACCGTATTTCACAAAAATTTGTAAAGGATATTTGCATCACGTCTCACAAGTTTTCACAATATCAACTGATTCTAACAATTGCACTGACTCAGTCAAGAAATACATTGTACTGTGTGACCAAAAAAAAATCACTCCAAACTTTAAGTCCTGAATATTCAAAACCTCCATGAGTAAACTGTAACCAAGAAGAATCCATTATAATCATTTGAAAAATGAAAACTTGAGAAAGTTGTGTCTGTTTGTGAACAATTCATGAGCACAGAATGAGGCGCAATTCATGGAATGAATTATTCTTTGTGAATTATTGGCCCAGTATTATCCTCGTAACCAATGAGACACATGATTTACATTTCTTTTACAGGCGATACTAGCTAATTGATGTCCTGGTGTGATATGGAATGAAGCACAGTCATATAAATAAATCGTTTCCTAAATTCTTCAGAAAAACACATTAATATCTTAGACACCATGCAATTGTATGCAGTGAACACTGCTAAGACAGTAATCGTGTCATCAAGAGTTAATTTATTCTCAGCAAGTCCATGTAATGCAGATATTAATCTCCTGGAGCACACACTGGTGTTCAGGGTTAAAACGTTCACAGTTTCTGAAACATAAACAAGTCTCACATACGCAGCTGTTCTCGAATAGCCAACGCGAGCTGCTGCTTGGTGAGGATTTGTCACTTTGCTGCCTTTTTAGAAGAACAAGTAAAGAAATTCAGAACCCAAAGGGACGGTGAGCTTGTTCATCTTTCCAGAGATTTTTCTGCTACCTATACGTTACAGCTGCTGAGTTACAGGTGCGTATGAATCCTCAAAAAGTGAGCCATGCGACTTTTGGCAAGCAGCAGGGCAACACGCAAGACTCTGAAGAAACACTCTTTTGAGAAGACAGTTTGAATGTAAACACGACTTTAAAAAGATCAAAACCAAATCACTTCCTAAATCCATTTTGCTGCGTATTACCTCTGCCACCCTACAATTAAAAACCGAAATACACACCCCAGAGCAAAGCCACTGGTGATGCAGAGCTAGCTGTTGGCTTGCAGCAGCAGGACCACCACTCTAATAACACCAAAATCACCCTTGCCGCACCCAGCACGCCACGAGAGCAGAAGTATCCAGTGAACAGGTGACCACCACAACCCCCCCACACCTTTAAGCCTTCGAACTGGGGCGAGGGTAACCCACCACCTGCCTCACCGCCCCGTGCCTCACGCAGCTGCGTGCAGGGCAGGAGCAGCCCAGTATCCACCCTCCATTCTCCATGCTGCTGCCCCTGGGGAAAGCTGTGAATGAGAAGATTTGATACACTTCCCCTGAGGTGGGTTTGGGTTTTGGTTTGGGTTTTTTTTTTCCTTCCTTTCTTCCTTTTTCTCCAGTTGGCTGCCTTTAATATGGGCTCAGCCCAACTGCTTTGTGATATCTTCATCAGCCACTTGAAAGCTCTGGGTCAGAAGCACTGAGATTTGGAGGTAGAACTGTGCTAATTGGCTGAATGGCCCTTTTGACCATAGTCAATTTCTACTAATTAGAAAAAAGAATAATTAGCTAATGTTGGTGAAGAGCTTTGAAGATGAATAAGCTATGGGGAAAGCACTAGGCATTATTAGTGAGAAAAAAGTTTGATCCCGTTTTAAATTTGTATTTAAGTAGCTCAAAGTGATTATAAATGGACCAAATGTAATGGCTAACCACCGTAAGATTAATACAATGTCTTTGGGGAAATTACAGTTTATATTATACAATTAAGTATTATACCATCGCTTTATTTTAAGGGTTCCTCCTTGGAATTTTCTATTTAGTTCCGGTCAGTATGCTTTTTATATGTCATTTAATCCTTCATCTTACCCAACTAATTTGTACGGGTAAATTATAATTACTATATAATAATAATGGCAACGGTTAGACAAGTAAATGTGAGTCAGCACCTGAGAAATATCATATTATAAAACAGTCTGGTATAAATGACTCAAGCACGTTGTTTTCCATTCACCAGCAGCTTCGTCTACTTACAACTCCTTTCAGAACAGTATTGTAAACACCTTCACAGAGTGGGTATGACGGGCCACATCCTGAGCTGGTTAGATTTGCACAGCCCCATTCTTTATCACAGTCTAAAGCAATAGCTACCCCTCTTTGAAATGGCATGAAAACAGCAAAGCAAAAGATGAAGCTCTCCTTTCTTCTCACTAAATTCAGGGGTATTTGGTACGAAAACTTATATTTATGTAAGTCTCTTTTCTTTGCCAAAAAGCATGGTGCATGTTACCCAGGACTGAGACGTCGCTGGGGCCCCAGGTGAGAGTACTCTGTTTGGACCAAAATATTCCCTTCATTTCCAGCTTCTGTAAAAAAGGTCCACCTTCACCACTAGCACAGAGCCTGTTCCCATCTGAGTATGCTTCCAAGTACTTTAGCTCCAACGACATGACCAGAATTCCAGCATGAGTAACACACTGTACTTCTCCTGCAGGAGGGACTATACTTTGGCTTACCAAACCAGCCACTCCTCAGAGACACCTCTGCAGCATGAGGTACGTGTTTGCACGCATCGGTGCATGTTGCTTTTCTGCCCTCCCTTTTAAAACTGCCACTCAGAAATAATTTAGCCCCTGTTAGCTGGAATGATAAATGGAAGATACATTTGGCAACCTTCATACCTGGTTTCCTTCTTGGCCCCTCCTCTTGCTTGTAAAACTGAAGATGAAATTACCATTCCACTGTCATTACTATTCCATTACCAAAAACCATCTGGATAGTTTACGTATGGGCTGGAAAAAAAGAAAGGAGTGAAATAAGCTTTGGATTTCTACCTTGATTCCTACCCTGCTTCGTAGACACATGATGCAAAGCCCTCAGGTCCGATAACATACTATTTCGTGCAGGAGCAAACTAAACGAGGTGTCGTGATGTGAAGAATCAGGGCTTAAGTGTCTTTTGGCATCTCAGGTTCAAACAAAAGTAAGAGGAGTGTAGGTTCTTTCAGAGGTGGATATGCTGGATTGATCTACTGCACTGTGTGGGCTTTGGGAACATAAAAAAAAAAGGGTCCCTGTCTATGTGGCAATAAAAAGTAATAATATTCTTTATAAGAAAAAGGAATTATCTGGTGTACTTGGCTGCTGTGTGACCTACTGTCCATTGGACTACTGAACTTTAAGATGCCTTCTTAAAGTGGGAAAAAGAATACAAATATACATCCATATGTGTATAAATATATATGTGAAAATATATATATTATATATTAATACTTTTCTGTTTGTTTTTAAACAAAGAAACAAGTTGTAGATAAGTCCAGGAACAAATATTTTCAGGCAAAATCTGCCCCAGGCCTTAACCAGATGATTATAGCTTTAGAGAAGGTTGACAGTCTGCCAGGAAAAGCAAGTCAAATCACAGGGGACCAGCATGAAGAACCTGTTGTTCTCACAAACCCAAAGTTTAGTTTCAAGGAACTGCAACCATGACAAATCATGAGTTTGAGGATGTCAGTACACTGGGGATGGGTCATTCTCATGTACTACTGATCCCTAGGGTGAGGGAAGTCCAGAGGGAAGGTACCTGAGTGACATTTTAGATTTCACGTCAAAACGGAGGACGGCGAGCAGCTGTGTGAGTGCGGCTGTGCAGATGGAGCCCTGCATTTCCTTAGCAGTTCTGCTGTCCACCCTCCCAGCTTCTGCTCTGGGGCCGGCCAGTGACCTCAGTCAAAGCAGCAGGACAGGAATGCTGTAACGAAGAAATAATATCAGGCAAAGACGCTTATTTTCCCAAATAACTGAGGTATTCTCTTTTTTTCCCCAGACATTTATTCTTATTCTGCTCTGTAGTAATAGCTAGAAAATGACAAGTACATAGCTCCCTAACATAAAAATAGCAACAAAAGAGAGCGATACTCCAAACCAGTCTACTAGGAACAAGTCTTTCCTTAGAAGTAGGTAAAAAGCCTACAAAACAGACGAAGCATGTGAATTAACTAGCACCAGTGTTTCCAAGACCACTGAAAGCAAAGGAAGATCCAAGAAAACACTGATATTTATATATTTGGGGTTTTCTATCAGATCTTGCAATGTGACAACAACACATGTCAGTATCAGCACAGGTCCTGCTGGCAACACCTTGAAAACTGTGCAGAGGTATTGAAAATAAACAGCACTAGCTGTGATTTCCATGATAAAATAGGAACGTAAGGAAACCCTCTTGGGATCCATAATCTGGAATTGTCACGGGATACAGATTGTCTGTCTTTCTGATAAAAGATGTCAGTTCCTTTTCCGGGTTTTAAAAAGAAAGCAGCACTTGTGATTATTAGGCTGGCTGTATACCATGAGGTCTGTTGACAGAATTGCTACACACAGTGGATGTGTCTGCTTCACCCATCAATGTCCCTAAATTTCTGTATCAAAAGAACAGCGCAGCCCAGTCTAAGCCACAGAAAACCCAGTTCCCCAGTTCCAGCAGTCCTAGTTTCCCCTAGTACACGTGGTGGAACAAGACTAAAATTTTCTGGTATCTCCCCAGATCAAAAAGCTTCCACTAGGTTACTCCACTTTATATTCATAATATTAAAAAGTAGATGATTAATTAAGCTTGAGAAAGAGCCGGCTGTGGTTGCCATTAGCAGAGCTGGAAGCTCGCGCTGTGAGACACGCGATGTTTCGGCAGGGAGGGACCCGCACCCAGCCTCACGTCCTCTGTGGGATACACTGCCTGGCTCTCAGCAGGGGAGCCCAAGCTGCAATACGCTGCCTTTAAAATTAATTAAGAAGAGACACATCTCACACTGAGAATTATTATACTCAAGTACTTTTAATACCCAACAAAAAGGCCAAAGACTGACATATTGCCCTTTCTGCTGCCAGCAGCAATGCTGCAGCCAACCCAGTGAACAGAGAAGTAAGCCCTACACAAAACAGACTTGTTGCTCAAGGTCGATTTTAGAGTATAGGACTGAAAAACGTTTTTCCAAGTGCCGGTGACAAAGCAGAACCCACATGAGCTCTCTGATAACAAGTCTCTGGGCTGAATCAGAGCAGCTCTTGTTCTGCACACCACAGCCTGGCTGGTGAAGACTCCCCTGGTTTGCACAGCAAACACACCAGGACCCGCACTTCTGTGCATCTCTACTAAAGACAACTGTGGAACCATGTTGTTTGGAGACATCACTCCAAAGCTTGAAACAGCTCTTCTTAGAGCATGGTGCTGGGAATGAATGGCTCTCTCCCTGCGGGTGAATGTGAATGATGATGCTCTCCTAATGTCAGATACCCTGCAACAACAAAGCAGAGAGGGAGGGCAAATACGTTCTTTTCTTGTCTGATGTTTGCCCAGCTGAAATTGCACAGCTCTCAGCCACTCCACTCCCCAGATTTCCTAATGCCCTCAACCTCTCTGGTTTCTTACACAAAACCAACCGCATTTGCAAACAGTAAAACCCAGAGCGTCACACACTGACCCAGTGAGTCATCCATTTCTACACTGACTTCAGGTGTACCTCCCTACCCGAGGAACGTGACTGATTTCCCCCCTGCACTAGATGTAACCCAGACTTACTCTGCCCAGATCAGTGGCACTGCCCCTAGGCAGCCAAGAGAAAGAGAGCTTTTGTCCCTCAGCATACAACTGCAAGCCTGAAAGCGTGGATTTCTGCATTAAATTACTCTGAAACACCATTTCCACCCACACTGCTGTTTGTGACTCACGTTTGCTTCACTACCCAGTGTGGGAGAAGTGCCTCAGCCCTGCCTGTTAACGTTAACGCTCCTCCTGCGGTTGCTTCTGCTGCCCACAATGTCATCCATCATCTACCAAGGGTAACACAAATACCCGTGAAGCCCATACTTACCCTGACATACAGACCCATTCCAGACTGCCACATGGTGACACGATCATCCAAAAATTCTTCCTTATTCTCTTTACGACCTGAATGATCATCCAGAAAAACACCCAGTTCATAACAACCACCTGTCTTCTACTGCAGACTGCCAGTAAGAGGACACAGGGAAGAAAAGGAAACTCAAACGTAAGCGGAGACTCGCGGGCAACAATAAAATCCCTATGTTTTATGCCCACTGCAAGGGCAAAAAGAAGAGTTAGAGCTTGGGAAGATATAGCCTCTGTAAAGCTGCCAATGTTAATGGCACTGACAGCTTCAGCTTATTAGCCACGCAAATGCTGTTCATGCAAATCAGAGCTACACAGTGCTTAAAAAAACTATTCCTGCAATCATGAATCGATATTCATGATATTTCTTAACCTGTGTCCTCCTTTCTCTTCTCCACATCTCCACCCACTTCTGAACTTTTCTCTCACCCCTTCCCTAGAGCACACCAGCTAAATGCCCAGCATGTAATCTATGTTGATGAGCAAGTAATTTTATTAATTAATCCAGGAGGCTAGGTATTGCAATATTTTTCAGGCAATTTCTTTCATCGGAAGCCTGGCTTTCAGTTGATTTTGTGGATGTGTGTAACGTCAGCAGAGTACAGGAGAACACAGGGGAGAGATAAGTCAGCTCCATTGGAGAGCGGACACTTATTGTCCCAAGTGAGCAGCTCTCAACAGCCAGATCCAAACCACCGAAATCAAAAGAAATACTCTTTTTTTCATTGGCTTCAGTGGGCTTTGGATCAAGTCCGTAAGTTTTACTAACTCTGTATTGTTATAAAACTGAGTTTTGCAGAATCAGAGTGAATGAATTACTGATGTCCACCCCCGTTTTAATATTGGTCCTAGTCTGATAAAAACATCACGTCAAATGATTTTTTTTCCCTGTTTATTTTTCTCTTTTCTTCTTTTTTTAAAATACATATTGATTATGCCAAAAGGGCAAATGGCCAGTTTAACTGACTTGAGCCTTTGATCCTCATGAGTTACTTGTCTCTTCAGCAAGGTTCTCATGTGAAGTGCTTTCAGCACCTGATTTATTAACAGTCGGGTGGAGTTAGGCTGTTTTGCAATGCCTGAGAAGCTGATAATAAATCTGATGCTCGTATCACAGGTGGTGCTGATATTTTAGCTGGATTGCAAAAAAGTTCATAAACTGAAACAAATGTTTCCATATTGATGCTTCCATCCTGGAGTCCAGAAAGTGGCTTGTGTTGTCCATTCTGGTGGACATTTTGCCTTTCAAAGATTTCCTCTTTGATTACTCAACAACTCAATCTTTTAAATGTCTTCCCTTCATATTATACTCGTAAATTTTATTTTAATAAAAATAGGTGTCTAACAGGCATAAACAAAAAAATGCAAAGAAACCCTTAATTCTTTTTCAAACCTTTTGTACATTTTGTTTAAACCAGATGTTTCCCCAACTTGTCATTGTGATGAAAGGAAACCCAATATCCCCTCTGCTTTCCAGTGCAGAGCTGCAGAAACAGGGAATGACAGAGGAAGAGCAAGAACCATCTTAACTAGGAGGTGATTATTACAGCTAGAAGAGAAAGAGTGAGGACACATGCTGATGGTGGGAGCTCATGTATTTGAACATTCTTGTTACCTTTTTTCTCACAGTCTAAAATAATTTTAGAGACTGCATCTGTGTGATTCAATACTCCAGCTGAAACAAAGTCAAATAAACTCCACCCACCTGTTAGGCAACGTTCTGCAAATCCAGTATTAATGTCACGTTCCTAATTATATTTCACTTCTCCTGTTACATTTTTGCTATGATCCTGAAAGCAGCTTTCATCTTAAACACAGTTTTTCTCTCTCAACTCCCCATTTACCCACCCCAACCACCATTCATTATGCACAGACGGGTAACAGTTCCGATTTTCATGGATAATCTTACTCCCAAATCATTTACAGTAAAATATTAATTATATATTTTCTTTCAGACTGACTCACCCTCAACTCTTTCAAGCTATGCTTAGTTTATAAAGCCATCACAAATGGTATGATACACTTGAACAAGAGCTTAGAGCCTTGTAAGGCTACTTTACTGCCTGAAAAAAAGCTAAAATATATTTCTTCTCCTTCAACAAATTGCCACGTTGTCTTCAATTTGAAGGCAAAGTTAGGCCAAAGAGACAACGGTACTTAACCATTAAATATTTCATTCCTTCATCCAGAAGGTGTCTTCTGCCCGGTCAATGCAAAAACTGGGTCCTCCACAGAACCAGCTGCTCATTCACCAAAGGATACAAGCCTGTGCTTAAAATTACATAGCTGCTAGAAGGATATTATATATAAGTAAATCAGGTATTTATTGGAAGAAGCCTTCCAATAGGTTGACAGTTCCATATTATGCATTTCAAAAGGGTCTTTTTCACTGGTGATTTCCTCCTCCAATACCACTCCTATCATTTTGAGAGTAAATACACCACAGATGCAGGAGCAAGAGGCACAACTGATGAGAATCATCACTCCTCTTGAAGAAGCAGAGCCCCGTTTCCAACTTTTCCCACTCTTCTCTCCTGTCTTTGTCCCATACTATACACAACGAATCAAGAAAAATAGCTATATTGGTTTTCTTTTTTGAATAAACAGTGCTGCATGGGTACGCTTTTAATGTGAAACACAAGCTTTGTTGTGAAGGCATAGGATCATTTTCTAAGCGTGATGTTTAAATGGAAAATAGAGCGCTTGGGAAAACCAGTCCAAATTCCCTTCCCCAGATGTAGCCTGCTGATGTAGAATTCAGACTTAAACAGGGAAGGAGACCTTCTCTTGCACTGTAGACATAAATCTTTTCTCAGCATTGCTGGAAAAGGCTCTGTGGCTTACATAGGTGTGACAGCTGTGAGGAAATAACAGGGGGATTTGCTATGGGAGAGCTTGTCCATTTTCCTGCCTGCAAAAAGATAAGACTTCAAGTTGATGGGCATCTTAATGCACAGATGGCAATGAAACCATTATGTTCTCCTTCCACGCTCATCTCCTGGGTGCCAGAAACACAAGAGGAGATAGGATCACTGAGTATAAGCTTCCTTACGTTCCCTTCTCCTCAGCTTTTTTTCAGTTTGGTTTGGTTTTGCTTTGGTAGCCAACTGTATCGCCATGGCTAGTTAAGGCATTTCCTAACGTTGAGCTCCTCTCTTCTTAGTGCTAAGCCATAGCTAAACCTCTTCTTTCCACTTTGCAAAGCTGCATGTAGCTGAGGCTTCGAGATATCTTAAATCTTATTCTCACTAATCACTAATGGGTTCCAGGCTAAGAATGTCAGTCTCACTGATTTGGCAAAAATTTTACCTTACACCAGCGATTTACTCCCCAGCTGTCATCATCTTGTTACCCAGGAGCTACATGAATCTAGTGTAGCAGTTCTCAGAAGCAGATAATTTGTGCCTCTGTATCAACACCCAGATGCCAAAATAAGGCCGAAGTGTTCTCAATGAGCAAACGGCACTTGCATCTGCAGGTCTGGGACCAACCAGCCTTTCCAGAACAAGCCAGTGCAGCCCCTGACCTGTTGTGACCGGCACCAACCTTTCACAGCTGCAAGGGACCGAGATTGTAAGCAAAGATCATTCAGATAAGCATGTCCTGGGTGTTGTTGGAACACAGTTGCAGGGATGTGACACAGGCGTTACAACAGCACGTATCTCCTACCCTAGGCTTTCCTGTGCAGGGAGAAAGTCTCTGGGGACTGGCTAATCTGGCTTGAGGACAGATTTGCACCAACAGAGCAGGAGCCAGCAATCCAGAATGAAAATGTACACCTCCTCCTTAACCTGCATGCTTCTGCTAATGGAATATAGGTGATCCAATGCTACCCATGTGCTGCGACCCAGCTGGGGACGAGAAGGCAGCTTTGAATGAAATTGCAGCTCAATTCACCAACGCCAAACAGTACTGTTTTTTTCCTAGAAGGGAGTTTTAGTTGTGTGATTTTCACTGTTTTGTTAACAGTTGTACAGAGAAGTGGGAATGCTTGGAAGTGTCTGAGAGCTGACATGACAGAATGCAACAGACTTTCAGTGTCTCAGTGGTCGGCTGTGTAAATTAGTAGCTAGACCATTTTACAAATGTATATTATTTACCCAGCAGATGCTGTTACAGTCTCTTGTGTAAATTCATAATTAGACTATGTACTGCTTTGTGAAAATCCTTTAATAACAAAGGTGCCACTGGGTGCTGAAATAATTAAATCAACCCATTTGAAACAACACTAGTTCGCCACTTCAGCTTGGGTGATATAATATTACACATTCCTGTAAAAGCAGCCAGAGAAACTGAGAATGATCAGCTACAAAACATCAGATACAAGGGATAATGTTACCCATTCAGTAGCTTTGGGTTTGGCATGAGTCTGGTGTCACAGTTGAAAAAGTTGCAGCCAACATACCAACAGCACAGACAAAGAACAGATGATCCATCTCCTCTGCCATCTATCATGCACAGCATTGCCAACTCAAGGGCTTTACCAGCACTGACATTTAAAACAAAGTATGTGTCAACCATATTAAATAATATACCAAGCTGTGGGTTATTAAGTGTGGGGTAATTTGACCACAGCAATTAAACTGAGATTAAAGAATGATAAAGGCAATGTTATATGCACTGTTCAGTGGGGTTTTTGTAACATATGGAGTCCTGAATATTTCCAAGTGTGAAAGCCACATCAGATATTAAGGCGCATGTCAGTCGCAATCAACATCCTCCTCCTGTGCCCTCCCTCCTCCCCTTCTCCCCATGAGATGACACTTTCAAATGGCAATAGTTTTCATTCTGCATATATTCAACCAAGGAAACATCTTCCGACTTGTGTCTCCAGACTGCAGCCCAAGGGACGTGTTAGCAAAGCAATGCTTTAACATGGTAGCATACTAAAAACACATGATTTGTCAGATTCTTTTGTAAGGACACACTGAGCGGGTAATCAATGAACAGCCAATGTGTACACAGGCCACAGAATCACAGAAAACAGCTAATTTTCAGACCAATAAGCCTGGTGAAATATCTACTCTTTCCTTCTCAAAGGGTTTTGTGTTTGGAGTCTAATAGGGAATTTGCACGCAACTATCTTTTCTACACACATGAAATCAACTGTATTCAGTCCAGTCAAGTTAAATCCACAGAAATCTAAAACCTAAATCAAGGTTTCCAACAGCAATCTGCTCTCACATCATGTCTGCAGGCATTTCCCCTTCCAACAGGGTGGCCAGACAGGGAAGCAGTCAAGATCTCAGGTCTACAACAGCCAACAAAAGTGGCATTGGAAAACCAGTGTTGGAATTTCCTATGTACAGCCATATTCCTGGAAGTATTTCATTATTTAGGAGAAAAGACAAACTTATAACTGAAGGTGAACACTCACATTCCCAAATTACACAGTTACCAAGCACTCTGTGAAAATGTCCTCAGGTAGCTAGGGAACAGACTTGCTCAGCAACTGCAGTAAGTGTGGGTCAATTATAATGCATCTAGCTTTAATGTGCACAAATAAAAATCCTAATAAAACGATTGAAGCTCATAATCCATTTATAAACAATGTCTCTTCGGATGATCCTGATGGAGAGAGCCACCACAGTGCTCCTCATAAATACCTTAGCCTTCCCTCTTTAATATTTCCAGGTGGCTGCCTTTGGGACATCTCTGAAAATTTCAAGTAAACAACATTTCTTTAGTATTTGCTCACCTCAAACCAGAACAATTCAGGTATAGCAAATGGAGATTTTTAAATATCCATCTGTATTTTAAAATCCATCTTCCCCAGGAAAAAAAAAAAAAAGCAGCAGAATGGTAAAGAAAATTTAAAAATTAGCTACAGCATTTCAGAAAAATAAAGCAACATTCTAACAAAACATATATGCAGAGAAATTCATACGCTGAGATAAGAGAACCTCCATTTAGAAATGTCAAAAGAACCCTTAAAATATTCCCAGGAGTCAGTGAAGCATAAATGAGAAAAAGAATTAAAATCCACTGGAAATTACTATGGTATAAAACAGTCCACAATTGCTAAAATAAAAAAAAAAAATCATCATACCCAGACCTGATAGGATATTGACATTACTAAAAATGTAAACAGCTTACCTCTTATTTGAAGGCCTTTATACATACTAAAAAGAAGGCAATTCTTGCACACCTTCCCCTACTTGCTTATCTGTAAGCACATAAGTAGTTCTGTTGCAATAAAAGAGGCTGCTCATATTCTTAAAGATGAGCACATATTTTATTCAAAAGGAAACGAAAAAGGGGAGAAAAAAGAAAAAGTTATTGAAACACGGAAGATAGCTCCATTGCAGTCACCCCAAAGAACCGTCAACATAAGCCCAGCCTCTACACTAAAAACAATTTCAACAAGTTAATAGAATTGTTAAAATTATAGATTTGTATGTTTTCATGTTCTTATCCAATGTATAACACAAAATGTATGCCCTCTGCATTCCATCTCTTCTTAGTTTCATTGTCCTGCAATGTTACATTGATATAGTTCTTTTTCTAATTATATCCATTTAATCTTCTAAATGCAACTTCTCTTCTCTGGATCTTTGAATACATGCCCAATACTACACACTGTTCTATTATCACCAAATGGAATTTCCAACAACCTATATATTTGCTTTAAAAGTGATGATCCTAGTGTGAAATAAACCATATTTATCCCTATCGAAGACAAAAATTTGTTCTCAGAGAAGAGCACAGAGACCAGAACACAGTGGCCATAGAGACCTCTACAGTCTGAATCAGACAACCAACTTCTTCCCTCTTCTAAACATTTACTCTAGGTTAGGACACAGCACGAATCTACCGTGATACAATGAGCATTATTAATAAGCTATCAATCATGAGTTAGACCTTCTCAAAGGGAAAAACATACAGAAGAGATGGCCTCAAAAGTGAAGTCGACTCATCATCATTCACAGGAATTTCTGAAGCCTCCAGGGATGGTCCAAGCCCTAGGGCTGGTCTTAGACCTCAGACTCTACAACGCTCAGGCCACCTCAGGGCCACGACAGCCAAACCACCAAGGGCGTATTACGCAGCACTGGCTTTCTGCTTCTCTGCTCTGCAATGGGCTCAAAGTTCCCAAAGGGCAGCTCTTGCAAGACCTGGGCAGCACTTTTTATTCTGCTCTGTTGTAAACTATTTACCCATCTTTGCCATTTGCCACTAGCACTAGTATCGGCACATACTTTTTCTCATGATGTATTGTTTCTATGCCCGTAGACCACGAGAAGGAAATAGAATACAGTGAAATGAACCAGGCTTTTAAATACTGGACTCGGAAAAACTTTCCTCTACTGTAATAACAAATGCCAAATTTCATGGCACCCTCTTTTTAATAACTGAGCTATAAACCTTTCAATAATGAGTCTTGTAATGGAAACACTAAGTCTTCCTTTACTGCCATGGCATGAACTTGCTGCTATAATCAGCTATTTTTATCAGTTAGTTGATTATGCCTTAGAAAGATGAGTGCTGGCAGCACAAACCTTGTTTCACTACAGACACTTAAATACCCCAATGTGATATTAGAACTGAGAACTAAAAGGAAGAGCAGCAAAAGAAAGTGAAAGAGAGAATGCAAAAAATGAGTAAAACTAAGGGGCAGGGGGAAGGAAGAGAGAAATAGGTGCAATGGATGATGATCTCTGGACTTGCTGTTCCCAGCTCTCGCTAGCAATGCAAGAGGCTGCCAACATGCAGCCCCTGCTCAGACGCAGCTGGTTTTGGCCCTGGGATTTCTCTGCCACCTGGCCAGTGTCCTGGCCCACCCTGGCACAGTCAGCAGCTTCTGGGCTCTCCTGGGTAGCTGCCTCTCCAGGGAGCCTCAGAGTCCTGAGCTCTCCAGGTCAAAGTCTACCACCACCACTACAATCATCATAAGTTTTCTTCCTTATCTAGAAACCTTGCTGATTCCTCGTCAGTTCTGAGGGTTTTTTTCTTCTCCTTGGTTTCCCTGAAGACTTCAGCTGGCAGATATTCACTCAGAGTATTGAGCCTGCAGATTCCTAAAGCTTTCTGTGACCCAGTTTGAGATATGTGGTATATATTACATACCAGTTTAGCCTATATCCTTTCCCTTTCCTTAAGCAAGTCATGAGTTTCTCGTACTGTTTTAACTGTGTCCATGGTATCTTGAAAGCTGACATGATTTCCTGCATAAATAACATCTAACTAAATCCCAGCTGTGTTCTCTAGAGAAGCAGAAAAAGATGCAGGAAAAATGTCAGTAGCTGGTCTTCTCCTGAAAGATCTTTTAGAAATACAGGGTGCAATGCAAACCAGAAATATTATATCTATTTTCTTCCCTGTGAAGAGTAACCCTAAAACCTTTAAAACTTTATGTTAATATGGCATTAACAGTATTATCTGTGCAGGTGCAGCTACATAATGAGTGTCCAAAGGACACGCTGGCCAGCTCTCTGCCCTTACATTAGTCAGTGAGAGCTGGGGCCATTTCTACAAAAATTCTGCATTTCAACAAGCACTTTCACTTAACAGCAATGTTATGATGTTGCCTAACAGTGAGATATGATAAAGGGAATCCATAAGGCTCTTATAATACACTGTATGACTAATTATTGAAATGTGCAGGCATAATCCATTGACCTTGAAAAAAGTGCAAGTATTTGTAAATGTAATTATGAAGGGCACATGGTTGCAACATGATGACAGACAGTATTAAACAGAAAAAAAGAGGAATATTCAAAGACATTTTTTTGCATGTGCAGAAAATGTACATTGTTTTCCTTGCTAGCATCCCGGGCAGCATCATCCATACGCAGTTAATCATGTCTTTGTTTATACAGACACATTACAATTACATTCAAGTTTTCCTAACTCTTCCACATTTAAATGAGAACCATAATGTTGACCGTGAGACAGAGCCAAATGCTGTCCTGTAAAGAAAGGAAACAGATCCTGTAGATCTTGTCTCAGCTACAAGATGAGGAGGCATTAATTACATGACTTTATGAACCTAATCTCTCAAAAACACTTTTTAGCACCATTCCTTAAAAAACTTCAGAATTTAGTTAAAATATTTTGTGATCCTGACTGTAAGGGACTTCCTCCTGACTTGAGCAGAGCCAAGATGAGACCCAAAGCAAGCTCTGTCCTCAGCCTTTGCATACAGATTGTAATGCACTTCTTCCCATCTCCTGGGACCAAAAGATGCATACCCTTTGAAGACAAGCACTCACCTTCCTGAAGGACTCCTTGACCCACTCTGATAGCCCAAAGACGCTAGGAAAGTAGGAAAGAACACTGAAGAGACAAGTAGTAACGAGATGACCATTTTATATATTGTCTCTACCAAATTCCCTGCCCCAGGTCTCTACCCTCAGGAAAGATCTCAAGAAATAGTTCTGCCAGGGAAGACATCTTAATGAGAGGGGAACAAGTTTATCACACACCCACACTGAAAGAACACATATTTGTGTGGTTGCCCCTCTGGCAGAGTACCAATTTCGCATAGGTTTAAAAAAAAAAAAAAAAAAAAAAGAAGGAAAGAAGAAAATTTAAATACTTTTTTTTCTTGCAAAGAAATAATTAATCAATGATAGAAGAAGGTCTGTGCAAAAATTCTTTCAGCAAGATGCATGTTGCATCCCTCAGTCAGGCAGCCCCATTAATATGAGTGAAGGTGAGCCATCTGCAAAGGGGAGCCACTGCCTCAGAGTTTCGCAGTAAGTATGAGCATCACATCCTTAGCCACAAGGCAAGTATATCACAGGTGTATTCTAGGGCAAGAGCACTGAAGCAGAGCATAGAATAGCATCACTCTTAAACAAAGCTTTTGTGGTTACAGAACAATTATAAGAGCTTTCATAAAACTGCACTGTTTTAATAAGCAGAAAAAGTCTCCTCTACAATGTTGTGGAACAGTAATTCCCACAAAGTGACTGAAGTATAGCCACTATCTTTTTTTTTTCTTTTTTTTTTTTTTTTGATAGCTTTAATTTGCTTGTTCTTTATGTTCATTGGCAGCCCTGCTAAAATGTATCTTTACAACCTACTGTCTTAGGTAAGATTATATCAACAACTCCAGATGGACCACTTTTAAAAATAAATTCTGCTTTCCCTTATCATTGACAGGAATCACATTTACATATTCTCCTGGTGGAACTGATAATGCACCAGATGATTAATGTGCCTCGATGTACTGATACCTGTAGACTGTTTGATCAATGTCTTGCAAAGAAAGTGTCTTTCATTCAGTATGCTCAGAGTCCAAAAACACCCCGTGATTAATGTAACTAAATGTTTGGGGTCAGCTGAAGCTACAGTTCTTGTTCCTGATTCAATATCAAACTAAAGATAGGTCACAGGAGAGTGGATTAGTCATGTGAAGAAAAAGTCTGAGCGTGCAACTTCAAACTACCTCCTTAAGGGAAGCTACAGAAGAGTTCGAGCATTTTTTAGTTACTACTACAGTCATCTGCATCGTTTTTCACCTCATTGTTAAACAGCACAGCCCAACATGCTAAGCCTTTTAATGCCAGGATATTTTCAGTATAAAAATAAGTGGGTTTGATTTAGCCCTCGGCATTGAAGTTTGGATTTATTCAGATTTATTTATTACAGTTACCCTACCATGAAAATCCAAGTCTCTGAAGTTATTCCCCAAAGAAAGCACTTCTTACAGTTGGAAGATAACAAAATGTCTAACGAACGCTAGACCTTTTCCTAGTTTTACTTGATCAGGTGGAGTAACACTGACTATTTCTGCTTGTTCTTACAACAGCTGTTTGGTGCCTCATTAAAAATATATGAGAGCTATAGGAAGCATGGGCACCTGCTGAGGGATGGCTTTCACATCCACTCGTACTCCTTTACTCTTCTCCTCAAACACGTAGGAGGTATAAGAGTCATTCAGCCAACAAGGGGAAATGTCTCCTCTGGCCACCCCGCCAGCTCTTTTCCCATCATCTCATTCCAACCACATCCCTGACTAGGAGGCAAGAAAGTAGGCTAAGGAAAGAGACAGGCGTACACCGGCAGCCTGCTCTTACACGGGGAACTTGGTTGCCTTAGGCTGTCTCTATAGTCATAGAAAGTCCTTGAAATTGAGATGAATCCGGGCCAAATATAGCATGCTGGGAACAGATAAAGACATCTTGTAGGACACACACATTGGAGCTGGAATGGCTACTGGTTCCCAGGAGAATACAGGTGATGTGCAGCTCCCTTAGTCCCACCTGCTGCTGCACTGCACCTCCTTCTCTTCAGCTCAGTACTGGCTTCCCACTCTGTAAACGCAAATGAGTACATACCATTCAGGCTGACACTACGTCCTTCTGGTGACTTCATCCTCAGGCTTTTAAATAAGACCTCTATAACATCAGTTGGAGACTGTTTCCTGAGACTGACTCACATACAGCTACTGAGATGGCTGAAACCTCTCTGCTATCAGACCAGGTGAAAGTGCTGGACTCCTGTGGACATGACAGCGCATGAAAGAATAAAACACAGCGCTGTACTAGTAAATATTCCCTGAGAAAGGAAGGAGGAAGAAATCATCACGTTTTCTAATCCAAACACGATAATGTCTCTCTTAATTAAACAACAAGCTATGCTGATGCAGAGATTTAGGGCTAAGCTGTACCTACCCTCTATGCCAGCGTGCCTGGGGAGAGATGCAAGAGAGCACCTTTCCCCTCCTCCCATGCACTCATCCCGGCGAGAGAGATCTGCCACCGCTCCCTCCACCAGGTCCAGTCTGTGCCTGCAGGGTAGAGCTGACCTTAGGGACAATTCCCTCCAGCCCACCCAATTTTCTGCCATGGATACACCGTGGGTGGGAGTGGAAGTGACAGTAAATGTCACTATAGCACCTCAAAAGCCCAACAGACTAATCATCTGACCGCCCTTCACACACCACAGAAGCAATGCCCTGCCGGCATACAGGACGTATCCTGAACTACATCCAGCCCTGCTGACCCAAAAACCTCTTCCCATGCCATGCTGCCCCTTCTGCTATTGAGCTGCCCCTCTTGCGGCGAGGCTTCACAAGGCAATTAGCGACAGAGGAGATGACATCACCTCATATGCAACATCTGGCAAAAGAAGAAAGAAATGGTAAGATCCACCCTGAAAATTGCTAGTTTGCAGTGTAGTTAATCTTACAGACCACAATGATCTCAAGAGTGAGGCGATAAAAGAGGAGGTAAGGAAATACATTACTCGGGAATTGTCATTCCTCTCCACATGTTCTCAGAACTGCCTGCGACACCACTAAAAGTCTAGCCTGGGCCTCACATTCCTGTGTTGCAAATGCGCATCTCTGCCAGCAAAACCCAGCTTGCGACTTGCTGAAATTCCCAACTGACGAGGGCTTCAGCCGCTGGCTCCTCTGAGCAGCTGATACATTCGCATATTGAATAAAGAAAGATGACAAGCCCGGTACCAAGTTTACGCTTGTGAAAGGTAATCAGCTTCAGCAGCAGCGTTTCTGACTTTCCTTCCAGCAAACAAAGGTTTCTGGGCCGTGCCTTGCAGTGCGGTGACGCACAGGACATTCATTACCCTCTTCCTAGTGTTTTCCTTAAACACACCTTAACGCGCCACTCCATAATTGCACCGTGGACTTACAGCATCATAACTGACGATAGCTTTCAACTTAGAGAAAACAGGAGAGGTTGTGAGATTGTATTTACTATTCAATAAATACTCCAGACTAATAAACGTATCCTTAATACTAATATAGCTGTAAAAGTTAATGCATGAAAAAAATAACTATTATGAAAAGTATTATCAATAATTTTAGGAATAACGTACATGCATAATGAATGAATTTTGCCCAGGGGTAATAGCTTGCATCTTGGCCTGATTTAGTATGGAGAAACTCTGCATTATAATGAAAGGCAGAATTATCACATAGTATAACTGCTAGCTTTATCACTGCTTGGTAGGATCCTAAAACTGTCATCAAAATGTTAAAATTACACTCACTTAAATGATCTCTATAATACAAAACTATGTGCATGTGGATTTATTGCCCTCGGAATAATGTGAACAACTTCACCGTCACTGATTTGTAAAACGTTAATTATTCTGCTGTAAAGATATACATCAAAATAAAACAAGATGACACTCTAAAAGAGGGTAGGCTTGAGGAAGAGACTTTACCAAATATGCTGTCTTGATTTTGAGCATGGATGAAATGATTTATTTGTCATTTGAAAGGTTTGGGGTTTTCCTGTTTAATTTCTCGGGTATTTTTGTAAATGGCACTGGCTTAGCCTACTAAAGCATAAAGGATTTTTCATTTCTGAGAACTGGATTATATTTGGGTTTTTTTAAATGCCACAGTAAGAAGTCAAAAGTGACTTCCTTGCTTTGGGAAGAAGTTCAAGTTATACAGTGCAATCAGTCCCTGAGGAATGACTTAAGAGTGTCTCTCTCTGCTCATACCCAAATCAAATGGAATAATAAAATGGAGTTGCTTTATAGACAGAATAAATGCATTGGGAAAATAAGTGAATGTTATGTACACGCTGTTATACTTAAGTTTAGCATAGACAATATATGCTCAACACAAACCATTATACATCTCTAGCAAGGTTCTGCTACTGTGTTAGAGATTTTATTGCACATCGCCAGTAAATCTGCTTTTCATCATCAAATACCATTAAATTGCATACAATGACTCTTATTAATGCACAATATAGCAGTGTTTTAAATTATGTGGGCCCATAATGGATTATATAAAATACAAACACTGTGTTGTTCATCAAAACCTTTCTCTTTATACTTCTCACTTGCCAATGTTATTTAATTAAAATTATTTGTTAGAAAGAATAACTATAATCTAACTTTATCTTTAGAGAGCCTTCAATGTAGCCTTTAAGGTCCTGATTCTGCAAGGAACCCTCTACCCTTTCACTTTTCATTTTAAGGTCTTAGGTTTTTAAAATTTTCACACTTGCAATTCAGCAAACACAAACTTTTGCAGATACAAAGACCAGAACAGAAATAATAGCTCATACACTAAATGCCTTCCTCCATCTTGTGTGTTAACAAATTTAATGTTGACAAACGTATAACACTATATATAAAGTGCTGGGAAACTGGGGAAGGAGGCACATGTATGAACGTACAGTTTGCTTGTTTAGTAGCAACAAAATAATAATAAAATGAAAATAACAGTCGACAGGGGAATTCTCACATTACCAGCCCCAGTAAGATCCTGGAGGAAAGGTCAATCTGATAGAAATATTACTAATTAATTATTGGTTGTTATTATGATAACATCGCGAAACCCTCAGATACATTTGCAGGGTACCTGATCCAGAGGCCAGGAAGTTCTCTAGTTTTTCCACAAACTTCAAAGGGTTTTCACCTCTCTCCCTTACTTTCACAGGACTAGGGCTACTGTGAATCCACAAACGGGTTGTAAACTACTCCTCAACTCCATCCTAGTGCAAGTAGGATTTACCTAATATCCTCTAACACAAAGTATTTCAGCTCCAAAGCAAACTCAGTTCTGTTGCAACTCATTAGAAATGCTATCCTTTTTCACAAAATGATCAATTCTATAAAATCCAACTACATTTCTCTTTAAAATAAAAAAAAAAGAAAAAAGATAAGCATCTCTGCTGTGTTCATCTCAGGCAAATTAGTTTCTTCAAAAACACATGAGTATATTGGGAGAAACACTTGGAAATGATTGCTGAAGAGGAAGGTTGCATGGGGTACATCTTCTAAGACATTGAAGAATGGAAGCAAATGGGAGTGAATGAACAAATTAATGATTAAGGAAGATTTTTTTTATTTATTTATTCTGGAAGCTCTGTCCAGCTTGGCCTCCCAGGTTCGAGCAATCTTTCACTGTCAACATATGCTATGAGATTGATTCAATTAAGATTAGCGGCACTAGAGAAAAAAAGTGGCATGGTTTACTTTTGATTAGTATTGTCTTTCCTCCCATCTCACAGTGTCTGTGACCCCTACAACCAAGACAGTTTAAATATATTAGATGATGAAAGTAAATCATTTGTCCAGTATGTATAAGCACAAGAGGAAACAAGCTTAATCACCACTTATATTTTAGATGCTCTTGTATCTTTCTAAGGATTCTCCTTTCCATTTCACACATCGAATTTAATTTACTTATGATTAACTCTTACTCATATCTAAAATAGTGGCTATGGTAGTGCTGGAAAAAAGGGGCAGGGTGCTGAATACAGTTTACTGCATGAAGTAGTGTAATTCCCAATATAATTACCTTTGAAGGTGGATTAGTTTCTATCCCTCCTGCATCTGAAGTGCTTTAAGAGTATATAAAGGACATTTAGTTCCCATATCACACATTAGCAGGTAGATTACATTTGAAAATTAGCTAGATATTCAGGGTGCTCATCTCCCTGCTGTCACTAGCATGGCCTACATTTTCTGCTGGTACAAATGGGATAAACTGTCTTGAAAACAATAGAACCAGCCATACTTACAGTAGATGAGAATTTGACAGAAAGCCCAGGGTTTTTTTCCTTACATCAGAATGAAGAAGGAAGCTTATTCTCTTATTATCCATTCTAGAGAAAAATGTTATGGCTTTTTTTCTGTTTTGCACAGTCTCCTAGGACACAGGAAGATGAAATCATTTAAATCAGGTATCTGAGGCTTCGCGGTAGCCCAGATAATAACAGGTAAAGGAACACCATTTGCTTGTGTGGTTACGCTTTTGTCACTCTGTAAAAAGGCTTCATTCCATTCAACAGAGTATACCACGAATTTCGTACACAGTGTACAAACGTATGGTAACTTTACATTTCTAGAGATACCTCTAAAGTAAAGGTTAACACATTTAATTTAAAACAAAAAGAACAGTCTCACCTCTAATTGTCATAACACAAAGGCCCTGCAGATCAGTATTAACAAACCGTAGCTTTTGGGAACATCGCCTTGGCCAGCAAAGGCCTGATTCTGACACAGCAGGGAAGTTTCTCCTGACTTATGCTGAGATTTCAATCATGGCACAAAGGTTTACTTAGTGTAAGGGACTTACTTGCACTCTCGGTGTTTTATAGCAACATACATAAATCACAGGTTCTTTTCCTGAGATACCTGGGGCAGGATCCATGTCTGGATCCACGCCAAGTAATACTGGTCGAGGGTTGATGGGTAAAGGACATGAACATAGCCTTTTATCTTTGCCCCAAATTCATATTCCAAACCAGTCTCAGCAGTGAGTGTAATGAAATCAGAAGTCTCAGTTCGGTCCCTAGTGGCATTAGTTCACATTATAAAATCATTACACATCATTTGACAATGTTGTGCACTGTTAGCATAGAGAAGAACTTGTTCTGTGTCTCTGGGGGGGGCGGTCCCCACAGAAAAGATCAGGTTTGTGTGTGATGAGGAGGTGCAGTGAGGAGTGCAGCTGGCTGGTTGATAATGAGCACTTTGATGTTTAGCGTTTTTAGTCCCTTAACACTCATCAAGACCAATATTTGTCAGAATACAAAGAGGGAAAAAAGTCAAATTGTTGTTTTCTAAAAGGGCAACTGAGTAACATTTACCTAGTACAAGTTTAAAGGGAAATTCAGATGTTGGAAAATACATGGAACCTATTAAAACACCTTTGTCTGTTGCTATTCAAAACATCTTTGACTATTGCTATGCTGGAACTTCAATGTAGAAGCGCGGATGTTTTCCTATTTCTTTTCTTTTTTTCCCTTTTAAAGGCAGATTTACAGCATAACATCTGATCTCATACATTTGTCACCATGATACTCTCCAAAGGCCCTGAAAGACAATGGATCCTTCCAAGTCAAGCAAAAGAGCGAATGTTTGCAGGCTTGGTGTCAAACTACGCATCTGGGGCTACAGGAAAACACAGACAGAACCTGCCCCAGTTCACAGCCTCCCCAGCAGCCGGTGGGCTGTTTGCAGCCCTCTTCCACAGCTTGCAATGGCGTAGCTTTAATTACTAGTAAAGAATCCTATCTTTAATTGTAGTTGAAGAAAAAAAGTCTCTTTGCAGACCATGGAGCTTGTTCTTTCTCAAGTGTGATGAGCTGCAATCGTAATTGGAATATAAAGAAGCGAGGACAAATCACTAAGCAGTTAATTAGCTCTGCAGTCTCAGTTACAAGCTACATTGGCTTTTCAGTCATGGAAAAATCGCCATTCCCAAGAGCATGGCTGGAACTATCTGGAAAGCCCAGTCCCCAGCAGTCACCTAGAGCATCATGACCAAGGGTGGTAAAGTCAAGTAAAGCGAGGTGGAAGCCCTCAATTAGCTGTAGCAAGAGTACGTTCTCATGTGTTGGTCCCAGGATGACTTCAGTGACGCAAGTCAGGACCAGACAGATGTCCTGTCTAAGCCACCTGCTCCTGTCCTGTGCCTCCCTGCTCCTCCAGTGGGATGAAATGGCTCAGCAGGGGGTCAGACAGGAGCCAGGGCCAGGACCCTGCTGGGGAAAGAGGAGAGAGGAGCACAGCACGTCTAACCACAGCGGAACCACCGCCTCACTAAGCTACACATTGTACAATCTTGGCTCTAGCCTACCATAAGCATTACAGCAATTTAAGTGACTTACAGTAGACCGCAAGGCCTGTTGTCACACTTGTTGACAGAATAGGGGACTTTGGGTTGGAAAACAAAAGTCTGGATCTCAATGGTAGCCATCAGCCTAAGGCCCACAAAAGGCATGGCTCAGGCCTTGAATACCATTAGCTTCTGGATTTGAGGGCACTTTCATTAAGCAAGCTGTAGTTCCTTCTGTGTCACCCAATTCTCAATTTCTCTTTTTATTTGGTCTTTAGCCTCACTTTTGTGATCTTCTCTGAACCTAACATGCCAGCTTTCACTTTTGTTTTTAAGACCTGTTCTGATACAGGCTGGGTACCTGAAGAGCCAGGGTTTTAAACAGAGCACGACCGACACAAGAAAACCAGCAGACCCGACCATCCCAGGCATTCTTTGGTAACTATAAGCAGGTTTACCCACTGTTAATTTTGGTGTAAATATTTTCAAAACAAAATTAGGGAAACGTATTAAAGAAATGATTGTTTCAAATTGTTCCAAGCCTCTACAAGTTTCTGTTTTAAATTGCTTCTCCGGCAGCTGTAGTCTGCTGTAGTGTGGAAGGGGGGGGGGGGGGGGGGGGGGGGGGGAAGGGTCCTGGAGATATCTGGCTTCATTCACCATTCACTCTTAAATGGTGTAACAGTTTTATGGCCTTTCCCTAATGATCACCCATTGTGTAGTGGATTGCCAATCAAGGATCACTTAATGACAAAACAGAATAATTTAACCCCTATTCAAATGACAATGCCCAGAATTGCCCACGTAAATGTCTTGACACAACAGAGTCCTACAGAAAGTTTTTCAGCTGAATGAGGTAAATAACATTAACAAGCTATTATCCCATCGCTCTTCCTTGCCGGTCACAAAAGACTGACCCTTGAACTTTGAACTTTTTCTTTGACTGATCGCAACCATTATAACATTTGTGGTAGTCATTTAAAACTGCAGGTGTAGCCACCTACAATACCTAATAAAATGTGTAGGCTTCAAGGGAGGAGAAACTCGGGCTCACAGCAACAAAACTGCAAGAATTAGCAAGGGCATTTCTAAAGGATTAATGTCCCGTCATTCTCTCGCAGCAATGACAGGCCTGACGAAGTATGTCGCTTTGCTTCCCATGTCCCACTGGAGACAACTTCTGCAGCCATGGCTGGAGCTGGGCACCTCTGGCCAGCTGTTGGCTGGGAGCCCTCCATCACCTGCTGCTCATCCCCCTTTCTCCCCCCGCTGGTACCTGTGATTTCAGTGTTTCGGATACTGACTCTCACCAACCAGCTGGTTCTAAGGTTATTTTGAATAATGGTGCTTGGGTTTCTAAATCACATCGTCTTAAAAAAAAATAAACTAACATCGTACTGTTACGTATGCAAGTGCCACCAAAAAATAAGTGCATATACGTCCAGTCAGGGACAGTCTCCAGTATCACTTCATTCAGATGACTGATCGTAAGCTTATAAAAAAGATGAAACAAAGTGGTTGAGCATGATGGTGAGAGATGGGAACCTGATGGGCAGGAGGTCTGTAAGGACCTGCCATTTCAATGGAACTTCTTGGAACAGACTTCGGAAGAGAGAGAAAGTATTTTCAAATTGGATATGACTCTTAAGGATCTGCAGCAGGCCAATGGCTGTTAGAGCAGCAACACAGAAACCAGAATCAGTGAATGCATTGCTTTCTTTAAACCACAGCCTGGGGTTTATCGAGCTGACACAGTGTACAAGGCAACCGCGCTGCACCTCGTTCCTTGTCTTTCAAAGTGAATGGAAAGACAACTTGCATAGCATCAATAATGCGTGCTATGCACTTCCAGGACAGCAAGGTAAGCACCTTACAGTTTCCCTCTGATCTTTAGATTTGTGTTGTTTGTTTTTTTAACTGAAACCAATTAAAAATGCAAAAATAAGTAGAATGTTAATTTTTATTCAAGATTTTTAAATAGAATCACTTCTGTCATTTTATGACTCTTGCGTTTACTTCCTAAACACATTCAAATGATTTGATTTCACTGTTTTTCACAGAACATTAATTTAAAAGGCAAATCAGTACAACACAACCACTTATTGGAACCAGATTTTGAATTTGCACAGTACTTATAAGACTCGCCTTACAAGGGCAGGCACAATATCTTTTGATTTATTTGGACAGTCTGAAATAAGCCACCTACATTCCAGATCAAAGTTTCAAAATTATGATCAATTCAGTGAGAAAAACATGCACAATGTATTTGTCTAGTAATAAATTTAAAGAAATTTGAACACGGTTGTAGATATACTGCAATTACCAAAAGAAGGTGAGTTGATCAAATAAATTGTTCATTTTGAATCATTCATGCAGCTCTATTTTAAATAATTGAAATTACTTTATTACTGTTTTGACTTGAAAATAATCTCTAATAATGTAATAACATTTCAGATAATTAGTATGTAACGAGCTAATCTAATGTAAGAAAAAGAAATGTAAAATAATAAAAAAATATTATGAACAGCCACTGAACATTACCAACCCCAAGGGGAATTTGGGAATTCTAAATCTATTTAAAAAAAAAAAAAAAAACAAAAAACCAAAACATCTCTTTTTGCCATCTTTTCTAGTGATGTAGTGATGCCTCACAAAAGCAAACTGCACTCTGACCCCATCAGAAAGGGCACACAGATCTGCTATCTTGAGTAGCTACCATAGTCACATGTATATAAGTATTATGAAAAAAACAGGGTTTCATACCTAATAACCAACCAGGTAAGTCCTAAAGACCTGGTCATGGACACCCCAGCCAGAACTGGAGGTGGAGTTCCTGTCTTGGTGCATAAATACTCAGTAATTCAAATTAAACTATCTATCTGCCATGTCAGAATGGCTGCCCCACAGATCCAAATGGGGATCTTTTCAGTCACTACTTTAAATAAAGGGCTCGTCAGGAGTGTACGAAGGTCTGTGAATCCTCAAACCATACCTGAATGAGATGGTCTTCATCCATCCTTCACGATAAACACACTTCTGGCAAGTTCAGTAGGGACGATAAAGGAAGAAGGAGAGATACAAAGATCCTTTTTTTGTTTTGGTTTTTTTTTCTGAGAAGAGAGTGGACATGTGTTCCTAGGTAGACATGTCACTGCCTCTGTGCTTCCTCTGCAAGGAGAAAATACCGCAGCATAAGAGCTACCAGGGCAGATGGGCAGAACCTTCCAGCTGCAACCCAGTTAGTCTGGACCTTACTAACGTAGTCTGCAGTTTGACCAAGAGAAGAAAAAAAAAGACTACAATGCAATTGGAGCATTGACTGATTCAAGACCAGGCACTTCCCACAGTTTCTGGTGTAAATGTATTCACCTCCAGTAAGGAACGGAATCCCACTGCCACTGGTTTTTTCCCCATTTTTCGTTAGCTTTCTTGTATTTAACATAAAACATACCCAGACAACATACCAGAAATAATTACATACCTCACAGAATAGGTTGGATACTTCAAATAATCACCTACGGCGTCCCTGACATGACTAGCAATGAGCTGAGGGAGAAGGACAAAGAAACTTCTTGAAGAAATCTACATTTATTCTATAGGTGACATCACTTCAGTTGTCAGTTTTGGAATAGATACATTGAACACGTCAATCTGCACAGCATGTACATCAAAGTACTTTCTTTTAGGCAAAAGAACCAAAAGAGAAGTTTAGGGAAATAGTAAATATTCAGCACACTGAAAGCCCCCGTCTTCTCTAGGAGCCACGCACAAACCACTGTCTCTCCTAACACAGCTCTGTCCGTTTCCCTGGAATCCCCCGTCACAGGTTACTTAAACTATCTGGTGTCAACCACAAACACTGACCGTGAAGCCCCACGGTGTCACGCTCCGGCTTTCTGCAGGGTGAAGACACATATCGTCACATACGGATCTGACATTGTCTTATCTCAAGCCTTTTGCTGTTGACATTTGTCACCGGTTCAAAACTTATTATAGCCGCCATCTCCCTCTAAATTTACAGATACGTTTTAATTAATGGGGGAAAATGTGTTTATCTCCTTCAAGCAGCGCCTGGGTTTCAAGCATTTGTTATCTCCAGTGTGAAATTTAGGCTGACAAGAATCAACGCTTCCCACAGCAGAGCTCTGCACTGCACCGGCAGCTGGGCAGGGAGCAGGAGCGGGTGCGGGAGTGGGAGTGGGGCAGAGCAGGAGTGGGAGCAGGCGTGGGTGCGTAAGTGGGAGCAGGGCAGAGCGGGAGCGGAGCAAAGTGGGTGCAGGAGTGGAAGCAGGGCAGAGCAAGAGTGGAAGCAGGAGTGGAAGCAGGGCAGAGCAGGAGTGGGTGCAGGAGTGGGAGCAGGGCAGAGCGGGTGCAGGAGCAGGAGTGGGAGCAGGGCAGAGCGGGTGCAGGAGCAGGGCAGAGCAGCAGCCGGCGGGCTTGTAGCGCCGCTGCCTAACAAGAGTCCTGCTTAAACAAGTGTGCAGAGCACATCTGCCTGGGCTCTGGGAGCTGCGTCTGTGTGACCAATTCAGTCTGAGAGCTAAATTAATGGTAAAGAGTTTAATTGCGAGTAAACAATACCACATTAAGAAGCCATAAACACAGCTGTAGGGACTAAGAGTGAGTATTCAGTCACAGATGTGGCTGCTTGGGTGCCCTCAGTAATGATCTCTGCGCCTGTACCTTATGACTGTGCTTTTGGCACCGTTAGTCACTCAAACACACTGTTGCCCTTCCCGCTTCCGCTCTGGCACCCTTTGAGCGGCACAAGCAGCCCACGGTGCATGCGGTGCCTGCTGCAGCCCCGCCATGGCATGGCACGACACGGCACAGCTGCTGCAGCAAGGAACCCACGCACAGGGTGACGTGCAGCCCACCACCCACCCCACACCCCTAGAGAGGGACAGCAATGGAAGCATCAGCTCCTGGAACTGTATCAGACAGCATCAAGAGCTTGCTAAATACCTGTGTTATTTTTTTCAAATAATGACATGTTTCTTTCTTTAAAACTTGACTGACCAAACACATACGTTGCACCCACAAACACACCGATCTGGGAAGCCTTGGGTACAGACAATTTGGGAACAAGCGCTTGGTAGGCACAAATATTTACCCAGATTCCAACTGCCCTTAAACAAGTTGGCTCAACTTTCCGGAGGTAAATCCGAGGGATCCGGAGCAGTTGCTACCATGACCACTGTGCCTCAGTTTCCTCCTTCACGAAACGGGAAGAGTTCCAATTCACGTGAGCAATGGGGAGGCTGTGGGGATTATGCAGATCCTGTGAAACGGTGAAACACACGCCAGCTGAATAGAGTATATGAGGGGAGATACTGAATTCTTGTTCGTCATTTTGTTTCTTTGTTTTCCCTTTACTCCCATTCTCATTGCTTATCGATTTTTGTTTCCAGCTGACATACGAGCGACAGCCTATATTAAGACAACAGCAGCTGGAGCATCAGTAAAGCCAACATCACTATATACCATTAAGAATTCTGCTGTTTGATGATGCATGTTTATCCCTCCCAGAAACACCTTAGGAAAGTGCAACCACTCTTGAAGGGCCACTAGTCCTAGGTGGGTGGGCTTCAAAAAATGCTTCTCTGCATGGTGTCGGAGGAGGAGAATCCCTTTCAAAAACAGTGAGATGGATGAGCTGTCATCGGCCCACTTCATGCCTTCCTTTGCAGGGCTCTCATAAAATGGGCAAAGGACAGATCTAGTTTGTTCAACACAAGATAAAATTGCACGGAAGGTGATTGACATGAAGAAACTGGAAGTGTGGTAAACTACTTTAAACATACGCTTCTGGAAGCACTGATCTACTAGAATAGCTCAGTCGTGTGTATCCTCCAGTTGCTGAAAGACTAACCACCACTTTAAAACAATTGAAATCCCTATATATTGTGAGTATAAGCTTTTAATTAATTTGCCATATTACGTGTATCAACAGCTAGACAGAACTGGAGCTTAACAGCAACTTATCTTCAATCTGGTTTTGAAGCCAACACAAATATTTCTTCATTTCACCCTGCTTTTGACTCACTGTGTAAGTAGAAGCAAAAGGGCCCAAACCACTGCTGGCAGTCACAGTGCAGAAGGTGTAGCCTGGTTTAAATCGGTGGCACCGACTCCCCTTGCGCCGGCAATGAGCTGGGATTCCTGTCTTCGCTTGTGGCACTGCAGTTAAAAGAACGTGATGTAAGAATGATTATGAATGAACTCATGAGATGTTCACATGAAATGACACCAACAACAGGCTCTCACAGTCCCAAGGCTGTGTTTTGATTGCTAGGTGGAGACCTTCCCCCTTTCCCATTAAGGAAAACGGACTGTGCTCTCTCGCCAAACCTACATGCACCATCCAAACCCCATGCAAAGGGTCCCACCAAGGAGCTCCCACTTCTGCTGAACCCACAGTGAAACAGGAGCCTCCTCTCTGTGCTGACAGCAGCTCCCTCCTACAACGCAAGCCATGGAAGGGGCAAGGCTCCAGCTGGGCTTCTCCTCCTCCACGAGCAGGACACTCACCAATGCTACTTGCAGTGCAATTGAACAGAAACGAAAACCAAGAACAAACCACACTACTACCACTACTGCCCAAAGGAAAAAAAAAAAAAAAAGAAAAAAAAAAAAGAAGAAGAAACAAGTGAGGGAATAAAGGACTTCCCTGCTTATTCTGTCCAGGCTTTTGTCACCAAGAATATTATGAGGGGTTTGTGGTGGGGAACACAAACACCACCTACTTTAACTTGGCCATTGCATTAGCATTATACAAGCAGGGCTCTTAGCCTAGGCTTGATGGGAGCAGGTAAATGAGGAATTCCCTCTATCTTTTGACATTCAGCCCCATACAAATCTCCAAAATCCAGATGCTCGAACCTGAGGAATGCTTCCAGAAAGGCAGAAATCTTCAACAGAGACTCATGTGAAAAGAAAGACAACCTGCCTGAGACAGCCGGTCCATATTTGTATTCTCCAGTTTGTTCAGCCTTCCTCTGATTATTTCATTAGCTCTTCACTTTTTAATGAGTGTAATCCCACAACTCCCCAAGCATGCACACTACACAGCCTGTCCCTAGAAATTATCTCCCTCTGCCTTTTACAAAAGCTCTCTCGCAAACAAACAGACTGCTCCACGCTGTACACACATCTCCATGTAACTAACACAATTTGCCAATTTGCCAAAGGGCAAAAAACTCTAAGCTGCCTTTATATGCCTTGCTGCTGAGTGATCTCAGCCCCAGTGACTCAGAGTCAAGCAGCGAGCTGTGGGGAGATGCCACGCTGCAGCTAAACTCACCTCAGCTGCAAGCAGCAGAGCTGCCATCTTGCTAATCAGCTTTAATTTAGCTGTCTCACAGCTTCATAAGTAAATAAAGACTTACTTAGTGTCAGAAATATCAGTATTTAGCCGTGGAGTTAAAAAAGTATGGTAATTAAAAGAGTGCCACAAGTCACAGCTCTGTGCAATCCTAACAGATTGTAGGGTTTGCCTTTTTGAACCTCTCAGCACGTTTAGAAACTTGAGTAAAACAACAAAAGGTGTTAATAGCTTTAAGGGGAGCACCATGCTGATAGATTACCCATTATGGTTATCCACTCACAGCGAAATGGCAAATAGGTTTGATCAATTCGATTTTAATGTAAAGTGGAACTTGAAAAAAACAGCAATGAGCAAAGAGATGACCTTTTGTTGCTAATGTGTCTGAAAAAAAGCACTTAATTGAGGTCATAATAATATTAGCAGTTATCACCATCAATAATTCAGCCTTATTTATTACTACACGGTAAAGTTCTGTCAAACAGGAATCGTTCAGGCTTTGTTATACATGTTAACATGAAGCTAGCTGTTGGATGATTGGTATATATTTCACCAGCTGCTCAAAACTGCGGGATAGCAAGAACTAATGATATTCTTTCTTGGTCCTTGCATTACACAATAGTTAATTTGCTGTATGCAGAAATATACGTTACAAATATAATAGTCCCGCATAAAGTATGCGTAATAAAAAAAGCATTATATCTGAAACAGTGACTGACTAATCTTGCCTGAGCTATCTGTCATAAGGAAAACAATTTCAATTCCTGCATGATTTAGTACTCCTACAGCAGGAGAAACATAAATTCTGCCTCTTCACACAGTCCTAGTCACCTGTGATTAGTTATCTTTAAAAAATCTAAACGAACGCATAATTGTACAATTATAGATGCTAACTCCAGTGTTAAAATTTAAAATGTATTAGTCTCGTAAAATGCCTCATTAATTTCTGGATCTTAAAGGACATACTTGTCCGGTAACGAGCCAAATGCAGGAAATATGTGTGTGATGGTGGATGGGGGAGTTTTAGCACGTAAGTAGCAGTAGTAGTATTTTTTACCTTAGTATGGGTTTATTCCTACAAAATCTGTTTACCGAGCACAAAGAAGTTGTCAGCGACGAAGTCAGTTGTAGTTCTCTGGCCATTAACTACGGAAATAAGCTGTTTTGAAGAGATTAGTTTTTTTCTTATACGCGATAGTCATGGATTTATAACAGCTATATAATTACCGACTGGAACTGCAACCAGGAAGGTTGGGCAGGAATATTGATCTCTCCCTGCCTGCTAATGACCGCTTCTCCCTGCGCTGAGGGCAGGAAGCCTGCTATTGGGTCTGTACCACCTTCCTCAAGGGAAAAAAAAATAAAAGAAAGCAAAAAAAAAAAAAAAAAGAAAAGAAAGAAAAAAAGGAAAAGAAAAGGAAAAGGAAGATCATAGGGGCACCTGCGAAGAACAAAGCTGATCCCAGCCGGAGCCTGTCGGGCGGCGCTGGCCGGTGGGCAGCCCGGCTCCGGGGCGCGGGGGGGGAGGGGGCTGGATGCAAGCCCCAAGCAGGAGGGAGCCGGCGGCCCTGGGAGAGCTAATCCACTTGGCAGCAGTGAGATGGCTCCTTGAAGGAGCTAAAGTAGACTGACACAATGGCCTGCGAGGCATTAAAATGTAGGAATTAAAAACTGTTAAATTGCACAGAGGGATTCTTAACCTCAGCCCTTTGGCAACGCAGTGATGTTTCTTCCCTTTTCTTCTCTCTCGCCCCTTCTTGAAAGTGCCATGCACAGCCGAGGTTTGGGGGTTCCCCCCACCCCGATGCCTCAGTGATGAGACCTCGCTAATTGCGGATGCCGGTTCCCTGCCGCACACAAACCCGCTGACGACGGCTCTCCAGCGGCTGGACCACCGCTGCCCCCACAGCCGGTCCCGCCGCAACAGCCCGGCCGGCCCGCTCACCCCACCGCGCATCTGGATTCATAGGTTTGAACCTTTTGATCCTGCAAAATGCAACAGCTCCAGACAAGCCTCCCTTTGCAACTGGGGCTGTGCAGATTCCCCACCCCATTTGAATGAGAAAGGTGAGGGCTCTGTGTTGTTTAAATGGACAAGCAAATGTTCAAAACGGTTTTAAACTGCGGACCATTATTGTTTGCCCTGGAGCTTAAGTGGATGTGGGGGTTTTGGGATTATTTTTTTTTCTTTTCTTTCCCTGAAACACAAGTTATCCTCAGGCTCAACAAACTGACATGCGGTTCATGACAATAATAGGGTATCACTCAGCCAGTTTGCAGAGAGCTGCCAAAACAGACTCTTCTCCTTCCCTAGCTGGTGGGTTGGTTTGGGGTTTTTGTTGGTTTTAAACAGCGTGACATTTTAAAAGTTATTAGAGCATTAATGCTGCTTTTTAATGAATAAAGCTTTATGAAACTGATATGGAATTAACATAAGTTTACCTCTGAATGCAAGTCTCTCTTTTTTTCTATTTTACTATCTATTACTTCATTAAATCAACACTGAAAAAGACTAGCCTTGCCAAATTTCTCACTGCACATTCATCTGTTTGCCCATGACAGTATTTGAATGTGCTTATTATTTCTAGTAAAGCCCTTATCATTTTCACTGTGAAATTTAAATCACCCTGATCCAACTCTTCTTAGCTAAAGTCAGCTTTATCAACCACAAGAGATGTGGGATTTTAAAAAGATCTGAGTAAATTCACATTGTTTGGATAAACTCATTCAGGGGGTTCAGCAAATGAAAGCTGAAATAGATATGTATTCCAAGGAGGCTATGGACTGCTCAAAAACAAAGAAGTTAAAGCATAATTTGAAAAAAGAAAAAAAAAAGTTAATGGTATCAGTATCTTTTTAATGAGGGCATTCACAGCCCAGGATTTGAACTGGTATTTCTGTGCCTGCACAATAATTCAGGTGAAAAGTGAAAAAAATAAAACATTAAACTGTTTACAGAATTTTTTTTTCCCCTCTACAATCCACTCCGCTATGTTATCTGGTCAGTGTTATGCTATCAAAAATGTTAAGGGCTGCATTTATGCATTATCCCACAATTTAAGTAACTGTGTATCATGTATATTTAAAACCATCTCTCTGTAGTTTTAATTATCTCAGTCTGCAGGGACAAAACGCAGCTCCCATGCCTGAGACCGAAATGAAAGTGCTGCACGCTGACAGCTAAGATGTCTGTCCTAGCTTGTTGAGATTTCCTGTAAAATTTGCATTGAAAAGGCAGCTTTAAATATACTTAAAATAAAAAGAGCATTTGCATCTAATTTGCTACACTTGCAGTATTAAAGTTTTATCTGAATAAAGACATGTCAAATGGATTTATATAGTTAAGCTGATAGCTTTTAAAGTCAACACAGTAACATCAGCTAAATTCAACAAAGTAATGGCAGTAGCTAATGGCATTTATTAGTTTATCATCATTTACTTAAAAACCATAACACAGATCATTTTATTTTCACATTACTGTTTGTGATTCTTTGACTCAGTTTGTATTGATTCCACAAATTATGGCAGAAACTGACATTTATCTAACAGAGTTTTCCAAGCTATAAATGTTGGCTTTAGTGGGAAGCAATTGAACACTTGCCACACAATGGTTTTAGCCATGCTAGAAACAACCATCTTCAAATAAACACATTTGGCAACCATTTTAAAATACGATTGTTGCTTGTCTGATAATGACAGAAGGGTTTTTGTTACTGATAAGGCTCTTATTACAAACCACTGCCTATGTAATCTACAGCTTGATCACACAAAGTGCTAAGCACATTCACCCCAACCCAGGAAAGCACTGAAGCATTAAGCTTTGTTTTAAAGATATGCATAATAGCAAGCAAGTCTCTTTTACAGTACTACTCTTCTGCAGATGTCAAAGAACTTCACAAAAGAGATCACTAATGTTTACACAGAAGGAAACTGAGGCTGGGACTATCCAAATCGCACCCAGCGCTGCAGTGGGGCTTGATGTTGTGAATCCCAGTTTAGCACATTATGCTTTACGGCCACCTTACGCTCCTGTTGACTTCAGAGTGTCATCATCACTTGCCCAGACTTCTAGTGGAGCTATCTGCCAAAAGCACATGCTTATGATAAAGATCGTTGAAGGGGCCCGAATGTTACAGAACTGTCTTTTGACCGTAAATCCATGAAAAAAAGCAGGGCTTATGAATTATACTCTCAGTTCTGCTATAGCTCCCCTATTTCCCCTTCTTTACTGAGGCCCACACATTTACCAGGATATACTAAGCAATATTTTATTGCCACCATAAAAACTATGCACCCACAGAGTTTGATTTGTAAATATTTTGGGTGCGGATACTTACATGTCATCACTCAGTTTTACAACTGTGAAAACGACATCAAAAGTTTCCAATCATGAGATCTACTCTCCTCAGTGATATCTATGCCTGTTCTTCAGTGGAAGAAAAAAAACCCAACTGAGCTGGAAATAGGGTTTATTTTCAGAACTATGCACGGAGGTCAGCGTTTTTGCTAACGGGAGGCCCATGTCTAATTCTCCATGTCATATCCTAAACCTTTAATTCCAAAGAGATCACCAGATTCTCTCTTGTTTTTTTTTTTTGGTAGCAAGGCCATATTCCCAAGAAAAGTGACAATCACAAGTCACATTTGGCAAGAATTTGAAATGATCATGCTTTGTTCATGCCATTTACTATAATTCTCCCATAGCAATGGGCTTTGTTCTACTGTGTCCTTACCCTGAACTCTGGCTTCTATTTCAGCACACATTTGTAATTCCCTATCCCTGAGCTGAACAGCACAAACCTCTGGCTTACCAGAACAGCCTGAGACAGCTGGAGCGATCAATTCTGAGGCATACCCATCCTTCTTGAATCGTCTTCTCACAGCTGGCCAATTTTTTTGTAACTGCTGGATCGGGCAAGAAAGAGCAAGAAGGAACTAAAAATTGTGCTCACCTTCACTTGGAGCTCCCGTCTGAGTTCATTCGATTTAATAGGAATTCTGTTCTTATTTTGACAGCAGCTGGATTGAATATTTATAAAGTTTCATTTTATTGAAGATTATTAACGAAAAACCACTGCAAAAAATTATTTTTGGGGAAAAAAAGTTGAGTAAAAACATTATTTCTTTTGCTGTACAGGCTCTCTTCATTCAGCTTAAGGAACATAGTTGTAACGTACTAAAAATGCACTATGTTTTACAGCTATTTCAGTCAGGCTGGACAGAATGACAGTCCCAGAAGTTTCCGTTGTGCCATAGAGACAAGGTGCATTCTCCTCAGGGCTGGAAGTGAATCATTGCCTCTAGCAAGACTCTTCCAGTGGAGAATATTATGGCACAAGCTTCTGAAACAAAAGCCCAGAACCAGGTAGCTACAGCACTGCAAGCAACATCAGTGTTTAAGAAGTAGGGCATCTTAAAGGAGGAGAGAGAGTTATATTCAAAGTCAGAGAGAAAAAAAGCAACCTCTTGGTTTTCATCCAAATGCAAATAGAAAGCCAACGCAGCTGCTGAAGAACTGGTTCCTGCCAGCTCCACCTGAGAAACAGGGCATTTTGCACAGTAGTAGTTAAGAGTCTCCATATGGCTTTGAGGTGCAGCCTCTAAGCAGTTCAGCTTGACCTGAAAACCCCAGGGCATGGGAGAAGTTTCCCATCCCTGATCACAGACATGGGTTGGAGGAACTGTTCCGAGCCCTAATCCCTCCAGAGTAACATGAAGCAGAGCAACCTCACTAAGTTCACGTCCTTTCAGTTGCATCTCACTATGTTATGGTGAGTTTTCCTTTTCATTTCAATCTTCTTATACTTCAAACAGCTCATTCCTAACTTGTGCTAGCCATGGCTGTTCTCCACTTTCATTCTCCCCCACTGAGGCCCTTCCTACCCCACAAGGAATGAAACAACAGCACCCCAGCTGGTGTCTATACTGTAGCAGGCATGATAATGTCAACCAGATATAGGGCCACATCCTCAACCGATGCAAATTATCCTAACTTCATTTACTCCAGTGGAGCTCTTGGTGTTTTCTATCAGATAAGGATGTGGACTTTAGCATTAATCGTGTGCAGAGCAAAAACCCACCGTTTCAAGCTTCATTATGAAACAAGTGCTACATTAGCACTGAGCATGGAAAATCTCAGAATTTCCCTTTAATGATCTTGAAGATTATGTGCAGCAGGAAGGAAGAAGTGGAAAATCTGTCATAAATATCACTGAATATTTTTAATAGCTGAAAGCTAGGCTTTCTTTAACACTCCTGCCTGAAAAAAAAATAGAGACTATTCATTAACTAGGAAGCGAGGGAATAGGTTTGTCATTATACTCTGCCCATATAGACAGAACACAATAGAAAAGCAAAGTTCTCAGGCCTGGAAACAGCAAAGCCTAGGTAAAAAGCAGATGGGCAAGCACAGCCATATTAAAATAGAGTATGTATAAATATGGAAACGACTCTGAAAAATCTCAGCATGCACTTATTAAATATTGGCTGTTGCAGCCTGTTGTTTTCTCATCCTTGGCAACCCTTTTAGTCACTACACATCATCTGACGGCAGCAGGAAATACCTGTGATGGTGACTTGCTTTTCAGTATCTCTAGTGACAGCTGGAGACAGCTTACACGAGTGGAGTCTGCAGTGGACTCCCCCCGCTGCCTGATCATGTGTAGTAGGTACACAGAACACCATCATTCTGAGAAGGCATCAGAGCACTGCTGCTTGAATCGACTGTTACGCCTTTAACTCTACAATGCAAGAAAACGTTCCTCAAATCAGCCTTAACCCCATTTTCCAAGCCCTGTTGTATGCTTGTGCGCTACCACAGTCTGCTCCAGTACCGCGCATCTCCCAAGAATGCCTGAGGTTGGCTTAGGCTTGAAGGAAGGTACCTCTAACGCTGTCCTGACCCCAGAGCAAGAGGTGGAAACCCATTTCCTCTCAAAGCAGCCATGGAGATGGAAGACACTGCCGCTTTGTGCGCTGGTTCAGCATGCTCTTATAAGTCTAATCCATACTGACACAAAACCTTGAGAAGTGTTTGTGTAAGGAGAACAATGCTTGACAGGAGGACGTAAAGAACTAGTCAAGAAGGTTGTAGTTGTGATAGTGCTGCTATGAGGAGATCAACTTACCTCCTTAGATGCAATGGTTGTGTGAAGCAAAAGTATCTTCTCTTTCACGGGAACTGGAAGTCTGCCGTGAACTACATGTTATTTGCTGAAAAGAAACAAACCAAAAATACTGTGAATACATACTTCTATGAGAAAGGAATTAACCCAGTATGTAGTGCTGTACTTCCCTGAAGTTTTTAACAGAGTGAATACCCTGGAAATCTTTGCTTGAATAAGGGAACTGACAAGTACTGAAGCCCTTTTATAAAATTATCAGTTCACTTTGATTGCATAGGGTGATGGTTAGAGGAGGTTTTTTGCTTGGCTAAATTTCATTACACTCCCAAATCGTGCTGCTACACATAATTTCACTTCCACTTGTCTACAAAAAAATCTTTGTATCTCTATTTCCACAAAATTATACCCACTCTGTATCCTTACCCTGCAGAAATCTGCGAATATAGGGAGAACAGCCCTTTTTTTCTTTCCTTCCTTCCCTTATAGCTTGTTAAGGACAAGTTTGCCCTCTTTCTGGAGTCAAACTTTTGCCAAACAAAAACACCACCAACAAAACCTTTGTGAGAATTAAAGGAATGAATATGCAAACTACACAACCCCAAAGAGTCAAATAGGAAGAATAACAATAGAATTGTAATTAAAACATTACCATTCAGTTTATGGACAGATTGCACGCTCCCCTTCTCATCTCCCTTTTGAACCAGTCTTTCATTTAGAGTTGGAGGGAGCAACAGACATCTCTTGGTCTCAGCTGCTAACCAGTAAGGCCCAAGACTTACAAAGGCAGTCAGTTCTGTCCGTGCATGGCTCACAAGCTCCCATCTATGCGTTTACTGAAGGATGGTTCCCACACAGCCACTACATTGTGCTTATGAATACCAAAGATTCAGGTCTTGAGAAACTGTTTTACTCGCTTATCACCAAATAACGTGCCAAGTTGAAAAAAAAAAAAACACCTATCTTTGGTGATCTGCTAATCGGTCTTTCCTACTACGGTCTACTCTATTGTCTACATTTGAGATAATAAATATTAAAATTGCACAATTCATCCCACGGGGTGTTTTTCAAATTATGCACGGCACAATAGAATCCCTTTTCTTGCTGTTGAAATTCCGCCTTCTTTAGGGTGGAAGCACAGGAGATATGGATGAGTGGAACATAACACTGTGCAGCAAAGAGGGGAGGAGAAATCCATGCCAAATATAGCAGGGCAAACCTTTAATTTTACAGAAAAATGAAAAGATCATTGGATCTTTGCAACCGAATTTGATATCAACAGCCACTGCGCACAAAATCAAACATGTCTGTGTGTAAACCACAGCTGGCCAGATGCATGCAAACAGAGCGGGTTGTGTAAACAGCGACAAGATCAGCATGCACGTTACCGAGGCTCGCACATATATTTTGAGATCTGTGCAAGACAGAAAGGGCTCCCTTATACCCATACGAAGAGAGCGAGCACATACTCGTGTGTTTAGGTCCAAAAGACAAACCTTTGCCTAAACTAGATACCACAGCCCCAGAGAGGTGAAAGGCAGCATCAGCCTGGCTGGGTGCTGACCAGATATCCAGCACATCTGGGTTCTGACTTGGTGTTTTAGATCCCAAAATGTCTGTTCTCTGGACACCAGGGAATGACAAAGAGTTTCACTGTAGTGTGGTTTTATAAGAAAATTATTTTAATTTATTATATAACAACTCTTTAGAACAGCAAAAAACCATACAGACAATAAATTTGAACATGACTTTTGAAAGTGATCCAAAACAGAAAAACTCCTAGTGGGTTTTTTGAGAGAAGAGGCACTGAAAATACATTTTCAAAGGTGTAAAAATAACTTTACTTCAAGAAAGTTTAAACTCCAGAATCAAACAGAAAATCTTTTCTTCTAAAGGCCTATCCTGAACTCCCTCGTTCATTTATAATTAGATAGGCAGAATATTTAGCTCACACTTCCATGCCCCTTGCAGACCAGAAAAGAACCTCCAACATTTAATCTAAGAACCAGAAGCCGAGACTACGGGCAGCAGGGCAGGCACAGAGCGCGGGTGCATCCGTAACCTGCAACTTCAGTGGTAGCTCAGCACCCCCTTCCCTCCCATCCAGAACTTCTCTGCACGTTGCAAGATCAGGCTTTTTTTAAAAAAAATGGGAAAATACAGTGTATCGTGTTAACTTCCCTCCTTCTTTAAGATATACTGTGCAGGTCATAACTTATCCTTTTTAATAAAAAAGAAATAAATTTACCTTTTGAGTGTCATTTCTGACCACTGCTGCCCCTTTGCTAAAGCCACAGGGTTTCACAGTAGACAGCCTGATGGAATTCCAGTTCACAGCTTAATTTTCCTCCTGATAAAAGAGACAAAAAGTTCCTTTCAGTAAAAATAAAATTTAATACGGTCCGCAAATTTGATATATTACAACCTCCGACCTCAGCTTAATTGTTCACAAAGGGCTAACGGTACCGCTGGCAAGTAAATGACTTCTACAGAGTGTTGCAACTCTGATAGCTCAAGAGAAGGGGAGCAGCAGTCTGACAGATAATCAAAATTTTTAATGTGAACCATAGTGAGAGAGGTTATTCAGAGCACACCCAGACTGTAGGAGCCTTCCACAGCTGCCATGCTAGCTCCTTAGGATGAGAAATGCTCAAACATCATCCTCACTCAACTTCGTTAAGTGTTGCTGCTGCTAGTTACCAACCAATACTGAATGTGACACTTTACAGCAACAGACAGGAACGATCTGGGACCTTACAGAGACAGAAACACGGTACTTCAATTTCTCTGAGGCCAAACCCGCCCCCAGTTCTGTGGCCCTCGAGAGCTTTTCTTAGAGTTTGACAAGGAACCGAGGGAAAGAGTATGAAGACAAAAAGGAGTTATGCCAAGACCTCCACCACCGGCCCGCGGCGGCTGACCTTCACAGGCTGGTGCAGCGAGCAGGATTTCAGCGAGGCACCTGGGCCTGCCACTGCTTCACAGGTTTGCAAAGGGCCAGAGAGGGCAGGGCAAAGGGAGGGTGGGAGACAGGCAAGGGGGAAGAAATGGTGTTTGTCCTGGCTGTTTTGATTTGAGAAGCTAGGGAAGGACCAAATTTGTGGCATTATAACACATACCGGAGAGTGCCGATCCAACCACTGTGCAGTGGGCTGCAGGGAAATACCTGCTCCGCCGTGGTCCTCTCCATGGGCGGTAGGGAAATACCTGTTCCAGTGCCTGGACACCTCCTCTCCCTCCTTCTTCTATGACTTTGGTGCTCTCAGGGCTGTTTCTCACAGTTTTGTGGGTTTTTTTCTCACCCCTCACTGCCTGTGCAGCATTCTACCCTTTCTTAAATATGTTTTTACAGAGGTGCCACCAGCTTCACTGATGGGGTCAGCTGTGCCCTGCGGTGGGTCTGTTGCAGAGATGGTTCTGGCACAGGGCAGCCCCACGTCTCTTCTCACAAAGGCCACCCCTGCTACCAACACCTGGTCACAGACACCCAGTACAGATGTGCAGTGCATGGGCAAATGACCAAGCCAACCCTCCTGCCCACATGCTGTCCTGCTGCAGTCAGCAGGGACCTGCCACACACAGAGCTGGGTGCAGAGGGAATGAATCCGTGGACTTTAAGGGACCATTCTGACAATATTACCCAACAGGTCCTTACATTCTGCGAGAATGAACCCTTGGACTTTAAGGGACTGTACTGACAATATTACCCAACGGGTCCTTCCGTTCTGCTTGTATTGGGAGCACACAAAGCAAGGTACTTTGTGTTCAGGGAGACAGCATGATCTGTAAGCTAGTTTAGCTCATTGTCTTTCTTATGTTGCTCAGAAGCAGGAAAGTCACATAGCTGTCCAGGCAGTTCATTTAGTAGCTAAAGGAGAGATGGGTCAGGGGCTTACACACAGGAGCAGATGCTCACCTGCGTAGTCTAAAGCAAACTAAACCCAGTACCATTCTTGTCCCTCGAGGATACCAAGAAGCCAGCAGCAACAAAAAGCGTTTATTTTCTCACTGTTAATCTAGGTAGGATTTCAGAGCTGCATAACATCGTGAAAAGAGCATACCTATTAAATATACAGCAGCAGCGTGCATGCGTGTCTATAAAGGGAGAGCACTTGCTGAAGTGCTGAACCGTGCATACATTTACACCTCACCAGGCACAGGTCGTTAGCAGATGTGCTTACACAGATAGTGCTGAATGCAGTTTCCTCCTTCCCCTCCTGATTCAGTGTGGGGTCAGTGACATCAAACAGCTCCCACAGAGAGCACTTGCAGCCCCCAGAGACCACCGACAATTGCATTTGTTCTGGCAGCAGTCGCTCACCCTCAGGGTCTGCTCCGCAGTGGGTTGCCACTCATGGGCTGAGGCTGGCCGCACAAAGGAACCCAAACTGTATTCTACTATGAAAAGGAATTCTAAATCCCACGTGCTGGGTGAGGGGGTAAATGCCTGATGCCTCCTCCCCAAAACGTGGAAGATGGCAACAAGCTCCATGCTAACCTGCACAGGCACCCCCAAGCCACGGAAGGATCCAGCCCCTCCAGGATCACCCTCGCAAGCACCAGGGCTGAGGAGCAGCACCGCGGCCCCAGCACGCTAACTCGGCTACGCACCATTAACAACCATGTTGTTTGGCTTCTTGACAGGCAAAAAGGGTGGTGAAAACTACACCTGTCTTCATGTTGGTGAAAGACAGCTGAGCTACCTGCATGTGCAAACCAAAAGGAAAGAACATTTTTAGATGAGAGGGGGTGTGTGGCTAAACAGCCAAAACCACTGACCTCTTCCTAAATTAAGGATGCAGATATATCCAGCAGCCACTATTCATATTGGTTGTATCAGTGTCACTGGAAAGCAACTACCAAAGCCTTCAGAAGTTCATATTTCAATTTTAAAGCTGAGGCTATTTTAGCTAATGCCCCCAAGGCAATTGTCTGGTCAAATGTCAGAGTTTATATTGCTGAATGAAATCTCTATGTTTATGAGAACTCTGCAGTTTGGGAACCACATTAGACTCCATTTGAGCTTCTCGGATTATACTGTGTTGTGGATATCTTCTTTTCCCCCTCTGTTTGGAACATATTTCAGACTCCTCATATTCCTATGAACCATTCAAAATATATCTCTCTCTGTCACGTTTGAATATGAGTTTCATTGTCATGGGATTTTCCCCCACTAATTCACTTTAAAAAAAAAGTATCTTTCCATTGATGTTGTTTCTGTATGCCTTTGAATCTAATATCCTGCAAATTGGTAATTTATTTACTTCTTCTTTAGCAAAACATTGCCTGGATTTTGGTCTCTTATGACTAATGCCAAGCTTCAAACTTCATTTTAACTCTTTGACCCCCAGGACTGCCCTTCCTTTTTATCTCTCTGAGCTTCTTGGGGTTTTTTCCCCAGTCAGAGCATTACTGGCACCAGGGCTTGGCTCCTTCGTGTTGGCACAAGGACAGTTGCAAGTGTTACCTGTTGCTGCAGATTAGCTCTGGCACCTGGCTGCCATGTGAGCTGTGCCCTGCCCACATGCATGGGCTGCCACCGTGCTGATTGCACGTTAGTCACCCGGTGTTCATGTAACTGGATCTAAGGCATTTGGAGCCTTACCTATCATCAACTCACGTGGCTTGAAGGCATCTCTTGATTTGCAAACTTTAAAACAAAAATTTTTTTCAACCACTATACTGAAGCTCTTGCTCCTCTGCCAGACCTAAGTCATTAAACCTTTTTGTCATTTTTCCTAGCAATGGGTTTTCACTCGTGTTTTTAATGTCTCCTGTAGTTTGGGGTCTCTATATTTCCAAGTATCCAGCTCATGACACCTACAAGCTAGTACCAAATTTCATGCACTGTTAATCCCACATAACCTGTTAGTTCAAAGAGCTCAAGATGGACACCAAAACTATGGAAACATGTTTTTTGAAGTTTGGTCTTGACAGAGGACTTCTACTTGGCCAGAGAAGTAACTTGGGCAGTACTTGGACTGCTACACTATATGGAAGAACAGCACTGATGATGGCGATGGACATAAATGTGAATGGTCCTATTGCAGAGACTTTTCCAACCAAAGCTTTTAACTTACATGCCCTACGCTTTATTTTGTTAATATATAAAGGCCACTCCTAGAGCAGGCTGTATTGAACACTCTCCCTTTACAAGATCAAATCTAAATAATACGCTATCTAATGAAAAGCTACCTCTTTAAACACAGAACAGAGTAAATCCACTTTCCTGTTTCCTCAAAATATAGTGGTTAAGAGCCCCATTCCTCCTCCTCATGTTCCCACTCCCGTGCGCACGGTTACCTGACCTGCAGTGGCACATAGCTGTAGCACCTCAGCAGCCGCTTCACTCACTGCTCCTCTTGCAATTGCAGCATGTGTCTGAAACAGGACAAAGGAAAAGGAGTATGTTAGTTGCAAGAGAGAGAACACAGTAAGGTTCACAGTACACTTTTTTCCTTCTGTTGTCAAGGTTTAATGTTCTTAGCTTTGCTGTCCTCCTATTTCTGCTAGATCCTGTGCATCCTTGCAAAGCAATAGGAACCACATGCTGACAAGATAACACTGAGCTAAGCCCAGAAGTTAAATTTTCTTATTATCTTTCATATAATGAGCACCTGTACTTTTTTCCATTTATTTGTCTAAGCAAGTTCCTCCATTTCCCTCTGGTTGCCTTTTTTTTTTTTTTTAATATATATTATTGGCTGATACCCAAGTAGGTGAAGAATTTCAGTGCCATCCCATGCCTAGGTTCAAAAAAATAAAAAAAACAAAACCCGAAAGAAACAGTATAAGGTTGATCACACACTTGTTATTAAGTCAAAGCCGGATTCAAGTGTTTGTGTGAGGTAGAATTATCTCATTCTTTTTGTCTGTGTCTTTCTGTGATCTACCAGTCAAGTATGTGATTGGATTTCAGCTCAACAAAACCTTAAATTACACACCTATTGTGCCTGAGCTAAGCCTAGTTTCACAGCACTGGAGAAGGCTCCTCACTGCTCTTTTGGCACTGTTCGATCTGGCTTCTGCTATCATCCGCAGGTTGATGAATGAGTAATAGGATTAGAAAGTCTCATCTCTGAAATGCTGTAATTGTCACATTTGGTGAATTGACAAAAGGCCTGGGTGATGGAGAGGTGCTCCGTAATGTAAAGTCATACGTTCAACCTGCACTCGCTAGCCAACGCTAAGAGAATGGGAGGAATAAAAAGAATCCCTCCAGCTCTCCATTTGCTCAACATACACGGATATCTGCACGCTCAAAATTAACCTTTTATGCATGAGTTTGTTGGAAGACAGAGTGCTCTGCCTCTTAAAGGATCTTATCTGGCTGCGAGGAAGATGATATACTTGTTGATTCTTTGCTTAGTGCAGGAGATTTAAAAGTCTAGGAGGGCTGGGAGCAGGGAGCAGACTTTCCCATCCTCCCCAGGAATCTTAAATTCAAAAGACCAGGGCAGAGATTTTCCCCCAGGCAAAGAGAAAAGCACAGCTCAAGCCATGACTCAACAGCTGAGGACCTGAGCTTCTGTATTCATACAGACTAGCTTCCCATCCACCGCTGAGGAGCATCAGTGGCACACCAGTCCTGCCACCGAAATATCACACTTTTCTCTCTGTAGGCCCACCTACATCAGCCAAGATGTGTCTGAACATGGACAAAGTCTTCAGAGGCTCCTATGCCAAGTCTTATCTCAAAAGGGCAGATTTCCAAAGGGATTTACAAGCCATACTTGGATAGATGTGTTAGTAAGGTATGCTGGGGACCTACCTGCCTAAACAGCTATGTGAAGGTAGTATTGAAAAGCCCAAGAGCAGAAAACAGGCAGAACAGATAAGTAAAACTTCTCTATTCTTTCTTCCTCCTATTTGCTGTTTTAATTCCCACTGTTTACAAGCAATGGCAACATCCCCATTTTTAAATAGAAGGATGGAAAATTAAAAAAATAGAGAGGGGTAGTTCTCTATTCTGAAGTACCATCGGCACTGCCTTCTCCTGAGAAATGGCTTCATGCAGCGCATACAAATTAACACAGAACTTTATTCCTGTTCACCTTTTATTAAAAAATACTATCAAAGCCAGCACCACTTTTGCTGAATCTGTCCCCAAATGCTCTACAGATGCAGCATGTGAGGTCAACATTCGCCATCCCCTTTCTCTGTCAGTGTGAGTTTCATTTTAATTACAAGTGCATGTTTTGCACATTGTAAAACTACCCCTGGCTCTGACCACCATAAGAAAAGGAACATTTAGCTCAGGAAACAGTAGCTGACCCTGTCTGCTCTTTTTCTTCCTTGGCATCAGCTTAGACTATTAACACCTTATGTGTGTTGCCTGTGTGTCCCACATATGTGTGCTCTGCATCCATTTCATGCAATACCTGTCGTAAGTGCATACTAAAAGCCTCCTACTGGGAATTCTCTGCTTTGTTTGACTCCTCTTCTTGGCGTCTTGCTTAGCTATTGAATTCATCTGCTTGACAGAGAAACCTTTCTATGTACTAAAAGCTTTGTCCTTGGAAAGCTGTGACATTAGACTTAAACACATAGAAGCCTTTTTCACCTCTCAGTTCACTTCTTAATTATTCATTCCCAACAGAGGAAATCAGGAGAAACCTCGGCAGCCAATGTAAACATTTTGTAGTGGAAAGCAATTTTTTTTCTCCTCAAGAGCACAGTCTGACCATGATAGTTGAGTTCCTTACTAAGAAATTGCTCTGTTTTTTGTACAAGAAAAATGGAAAATAAGAATCCTTTATTTTTTGTGGGAAAGGACTGAAACAGAACAAAACACAGCCCATTTGAAGGTGACTATTTTGCTCTAAGAGTCCTTTGCCAAATGATTTCAGAGAAAGCGTCCAAGTCTTCAACATACATTCCATTTACAATTTTAGTTTTCTTCTGTCCCAGCTCAGAGCAGTCATCCTACAAGCCCAACTGGTACCTTATAACGCAGGAGAAGATCACCCAGTGGCTGTTGCATTGGAGATTTTCCTCCTGATGTGGCAGCTGCGCTAAAGAATCACTTCCCAGTAAAGCAGTGTCTCCCTGTGGGCGAACCTTCCCCCGTTCCACACACACCATCTGAAACAGCCGCCTTTCAGAGCACTCTGTTATTAACAGCAGTAGATGCCCTGTGCAAACAATTTGCAGAACCAGGGCTACAGCCAATATTTTTCCAGTCTCGCTGTAACCTTAACTGCAACACACAATATTGGCCTGCTCCCAGCAATCGTCAGTGGGAAGCGCATATAGCAACAGGCCACCCACTTACTGTTTTCTTAGAGAAAGTTTGCCAGGAGCGATACGTAGCTTACACCACCTTCCTGAAACGTTTCCACACACCCTGAGCCTGCGCAGGTCTGCCCCTGTTCATTTCAAACTGCCTTGCTCCACTCCTGCTCCTTCCACGCAGCCCAATCCTCTCTGATTGCTTCCTTTTTCTTCATCACCTTTTCCTGGCTTCGTGCCTTTTTTTCACACAGTTCCTAATGCCTGGGACAACTCTGATTAATGTTCAGCAAACAGCCTCCTCCGCAGATCAGTCCACACCCAAACGTGCTCAGTTTCTCTTATTCGGCGTTATTCTGACTCGTGCCTTCCACCTTCCCAAAGAGAAGGCCCCGGCTTGCTTGACAGCGGGCAGCGCCATTTGTTTCTTCAAAACATCTTCTCACATCAGCAGTCAGTGGGAGAGTTTACGTAGGAAGTTAGCCACAGTCATCCATCAACAAAAGGAAAAGTACAGCACCATCCCAGAGCTGCACTGTGCTTTAAGATTATTTGTTACCTTTTAATGGCTGTGGATAAATACCACCGCATCACCTGGTAACTATTTTTTTGGAAAACTAGTGGCATGATACTATTTTCCCTTCTCCATTTCCCCTGGGAGTCACTAGGGAGTGGAAATACCCTAGTAGCTGCTTTGCTGAGGAATGAATAATGCATTTGCAAAGGAGCCACGTTTATGCCTTTTTTTTTTTTTTAATTTTAATTTGTAGGTAGGTTACCAGGATAGCCTGCTTTGATGCAAGATGCCACATATCTGCTACAGTCTTTTGTAAAATCTGTTTCCAGGGATCATTGTAATCGGTAAGGCAACATCTAAAATAAACTGAGAACTGAAGGACAGTTTCTTTTAGTAATTGATCATGAACAAATACGGTATCATTTTTAGCTGTCTTAGACTGCTTTGTATATATATTTGACCTTTGGGGGCAAAATTTAACTTCTCTTTGAGAAAAGGTAATCTAAAATAGAAAACAGTTGGGTGACTTCTCACTGTATTAAATTTAGTTTTCTTAAGACCAGCAATACTCCCAGCATTACACTGTTTCTGTATTAAAATCTAATTCTGAAAGTTTGACAAAGCACACATTTAACACAGGTCAGCAGTATATTGACAGGATGTTAATTTTAAATTGTGTCAGCATTTCCTGTCTTGAGTGTTAATGTCAATTAGCACCTTGCTGCATAACCTCCAAGTCCTCCCTTATTACAGGAAAGTAGCAAAGCACGCAGCAAAAGCACTTCTATTCAAAACACCACTCACTATCAGCCAAACAAAGAGCTGTCATAACAAAACCAGCGAGGTGAAAGTGCCTAAGCTGCTATGGATTTGAGGTTAGAAGCCTTCGTCTTTTCCCTTATTCCTGATATTAAAAGTGTAAGTGTGTCAACTTGGAGCGAAAGGCTAATTACTTTGAGGCTCTTTGAAAAGTGTGTTACCATTCAAAATCTCTAAGCCTGACATAAAGCCCTTGGTTTTAGATTGCACAGTGTGTAGCTCACTGTAGGTCATCCGTTAGTATCCTTAACGCGCTCGGAAATGTGCGGTCTTGTCCTGGGAAACGGCAGCGTTTCTGCACACCTGCTTCTTCCAGTATTTCAGGCGTGCTGTGGAAAGCACACGGTCCAGTCTCCAGCGCCTCAGTGAGACCTCACTCCCAGTGTCCCGTGAATAAGCCTGGTGGACTTTGTACATGTGTTCCTAAACCCTTGTGTAAGGGCTTCTTTACAAACTTCTCAAAATCCTCCCCCTACACAGTTAATTGACAGCAGCTCACAATATATACGTGTATACAAAGGTCTAGATGGATACACATCTAGGTCTGCTGTCCTTTCTTGCACTTACCTACTCTGTTAAATTCAGCACTGTAGACACCCAGAGTGAAAAATCTGACCTAAGTCAAGCCAAAGTTCTGCCACGAAGTCACGGCCCGTCTTTCTCAGCATACAGATGTGTTCCCAGAATGACAGCACAAATCTCAGGGCATTTAGCCTAAATTCTGAAGAAAGCCAGCTGGTATTGTAGTCTTTTCTGAAAAAAAAATTCTAATGGAAAATAGAAAATGTTACAGTCTTTCCCATCAGATCTAATCCCAGGCCTTGTTGCCTGTTTAGGGGGGGGGGGGGGGGGGGAATTAAGACAAGGATTTTCATAAATAATTCAACATAAAGCCCAGCACTGGATGTCTGGAGGCTCCTGCTGAAGTCTATGGGTGCTCACATTTTCAACCATGGGTGCTCACTTTTAAAGAAAACCTTGGTCACTTCTGTAACGTTCAATTATAATTAGCGGGTTCTTCCAAGGAAATATTTTGGGAAGTACATTACCATCCATCTTGAGCATTACAGGAAACAAGAATAAGAAAGAAGCATCACACAAAATTATATAGGATTAAAATAAATTATTTTAATGCAAATCACTCACTCAATGGGCACAGCGTTTACAATCTGCAGTGAGCTACACACTACTGCACCAAAAGGTTGTCCTTTCCCATTGATTTGTGTGTGGCTTTCCACTGAGGTCAAGAGGGGCTTCCTGGGGGTATGGGCGTTACCTGCTATGTCCCAGGTGACCACAGCCAGTGACGGCAGCGAGTGGCACTCATACCATAACCTTACTCCTGCAGCTCAGGCAGTGCCTGTTGGAAATCGGTCGTTCAAAGTTTAAAAAGCATTTTGATACTCGCCCTCAACAAGCACCTTGTCACTTTGGTTCCTACCTTTGTTTCTCCTGAGCACAGACTCAAGGTGTGGCCAGGCATCACGCAGTAAATCTCTTGCTCTTGAGATGTGGTGTAGAGATGACACAGGCATTATGCACAGACGTTGCACTGGGTGCCTATGGTCTGCCAGATTCTAAACAAATTGGCCAAACAAATTAATGCCACACACCCTAAATTGGCTGAACAAATTAATGCAACACGCCCTTTGCACAAGGGTGCCTTTGAAGGCCAAAGACCGTGCATGTTACAGCGAGATGCGTTCTACTGAATAGGGTGTTTCAAACAAATCTGTTTTGAGAGCAGAGGAACAGTGTATTATAGTTTCAAGTTAGAGCAGGGCTTTCACCCAAGAGCTTTTCAGATACCAACACTTCGTGTTGACATTTAATTACTAAACTCTTAAAACAAATAATTTGTATGAGCAAATACTCCTCAATCATTTCATAATAACACAACTAGTGTTTCTTGGCAGTTAGAACAAAACCAGAAGCATGTTGAAATCGCACACACAATGCCTTGTTCTGACATGGGAAGAGGTGCCAGATAGAGCAGTGTGAACCCTCCAGGCTGTGGGAGCTGATGGGATTCAGGAACTGAGTGCTGCAGTTTTGTTCCCAAGGGCTGGCAGCAAATCAGCCCCAGCAGGTTCACTTGGAGGTTGGAGTTTACTGAATTTCATTCTCCAAACAACCCTCCCTCCTTCTGCTAAAGGTCCTTTCTTCCACCAAGCCCCAAACCTCCCAGCAGAGGATTAAGGGAGGGTGCATTCTTGAGGCTTGTTGGGCAAGAGAGGTAGCTGGAAAGGCAGGAGCCTGGCAGAGAAGCAGCAGGGATATGCTCTTTGTTGCTGTCTGAGTGTCATGCACCCAAAGCAATGGAGCATTTCCTTCCACCTAACTTTCAGTGTGATCTGTTGCAACGTTTCGCACATCTCTGGTACCAAGCAGCAAAGCTCAAAACCAGTTCTAAGCCAACATGTAAAACCCACACCTTCACTTTCTTACTTCCTCTGTTAGAAGGTCTGTTTCATTGCAGCAGAAAACACTGGAACAATGCTGGACTTCTTTAAAGTCCTTTGTCTCATGTTATCTATTATGACCTCCCTCATTTTCTCATCAAGCTCTTCAGAACAGTGTCTAAGACTTGTCAAGAGATTTTTCATAAAGAAGCAATATCACTCTCCTAAAGCATGCTCCATATTCTGAGACTATCTGCTTACCTATGTAATCCCCTCTGTATCTGGGACTTTCGTGAAGAGTGATGTTAGAAGGATATTAAAAGAAACAAATCACTTTCTGATGAGACAAAATAGCTGCAGTAAAATAGCTTTACAAGTGGGAATCACAGCTTTGGCTTGCTGTGTTTCTCCAGGTCTAAGCCTCTTTGAAATGTTACTGTACAGCATCTGCTAGCAAGATCATCTCTGTTCCCACCACACAAGTCATGTGTTTTTTTTTAAGAGTCTGGAGTTCCTAAATTTAACGTGAAATAAATTTTGCTTTGACTCACAACACTGGGATTGACTAGGGCTGTTCCTTGCCTGTTCCCCTTCCCTCCTTGCACTTCCACCTGCCTACTCCAAGTCCTCCCTTTACTCACTCCTACACTCTGATCTCCTTACAACTTTCTCTCCTTCACACAGTAATCCCACCACACCCCAGGCATCTCCTTTCATGTGCATAGCCATTGACACCGTCCCTCTCCTGCTTCCCATACCTGTCCCACTGCTCTTAAGTTAGTGATTTAGAGTGGAAACCCATAAGAGAAAACCCATCTATATAACCAGTTGCTAGAAGCACACTGGTTTCAGTGGTACAGGACCAGGCTTGAGTTCGATGTGCAAGCTTTTCTTACGAAGGTTAAACTAAAGAATGCTTGTTCATGGAAACTTCACCTAAAATGCCTTCTTGGCCATTAATGTTTTAATAATATTCCAAGTTTGCATTAGCGGTCTCAGGCTCACTCTGCCTTCAGTTAGTGGACCTCTGAAACGCTAAGATTGTCCCAGCATATTGCCCTCCTCTCTAATTAGAAGCCACCTATTGTGTTCCATTTTTCTCTCTGAAAATTGCCACTGCAACCTTGCTATCAGCTCAGTATCTTACCATTAGTCAGAAGGGCAAATGTGTGGTGTCCTTGACATGTCAGCTAGAAACGTCTGGCCCCCTTTCTCTCTAGGGAGCAAGCCTATAAGCTCTGTAATGCATTTAACCTCTATCACCTCAGGGACTAAGAGTCTCCACAAGCAGTTTGCTGCCGCCCCACCCCTGAGCCAACTCATTTACCTTATTTTTTCTTACAATGTTGAATAAATTACACTCCACCCTGTAAAAATTATTACGGTTAATATATGACTTGCTAAAGAGATGTTTATAATTCACATAACTCTATGTTATAGCTTTAATCTCGTAACATAGAGCATTAATAAATGTAGCAAGGCTCTCTGAATTAATAGCCTGGCTTGTATTCACATATTTAGACATGCTTGTATTTGTATACTCCTCTTACCATGTTACAACACATAGGCCAGATTCTGATCTCCATGTCAAAGGACAACAAATTAAAAAAAAAAAAAGAAGAAGAGGGGAAGAGAGAGAGAATTAACATTATAGGTCATCAAAAGAAATATAATGCTTTGTAAAAATTACTAATTTCTATTGCAACACACTGAACAGCTGGCTTTCACAATGCATCTACAAGCAAGAATTTGATCCGAGTTTCTGTTTAGTTTTGATTTGAACAGGCTGATCTTTAAAGACAAGTGTATTCTTTCTGCAGTCCTCAAAGGTTTATTAAATTTGATAAAGGCCATATCCCTTGGTTCTTCATAGTTGGTTCAATAATGAATCCAGCTGCTCAAATGTGAATGTTTAAAGTAAGACCAATTGTTCAGGCAAAAGCAGAGGATGTGCAAGAGTCAGTGCCGGGCAAATACTTGGAAATTCCTTGTAACATTCATTCCTATTTTTATACTTATTAACTTTTCACCTCTTTTTTGTGTTTGCTTTACCAAATATTCAAAGAGCAAACCAAGAATGTTCACCCTAGCATGAAAAATGATGAGGACCCATAGAAAACACATTCCACATTTGCAAACCCAAGAACTCACACCAGAAAATGTTATTATTTTTGACAGAGAATTTCTCCGTATAAACCAAAAAATATGAAGTGCCATGAGATTTTCCTTAATTGAGTTATGCCTGAGAGAAATGACAGTTGTTGCCATTTGGAAACCACAAATTCAAAAATGAATGTGTTTAAAAGCAAAACAAAACATAGGATTAAAAAACTATCCCAATAATCTTGAAGGTCCCCAAATTATTCACAGCATCAAATAATTTTCATAAATACAATAAGGAATGCAAAAGCCTGTGATTCTGGACAATGGAAACCACAGTTCTACCACAATTCAGGCTGCATCTTCTTTATTAAACCCAACCCTGCAGTCCCAGCTCCGTGGTGGTGCCCATGTGCATGAACCCCTTTGCAGCATCAATCCCACATTTCAAATGCTTGGTGCCAAATAGGCCAACTGCTGGCTGTGCTGTACTCCGCATGTTTCTCAGAAGCTTCACCAGCTAGGGACATAACTTTCATCATGACAAGAAATAAAGAAATATTTCCAGGCCTACCCATACAAAAAAACCCAAATTTTCAGCAGAAGCGGGGAGGGGGGAAGTAATATTACATTATTTTCACTGTATTTTCACTGCATCTTCTTGGATTTTTTTGGCTTAACTTTGTTTAAAGGTTGCAAGCCCTGTAGCTAAGTGAGTTTACGTGAGAATCGTAATTAACATTTAAACAAAGGTAGCTTCTCTTAGGGTTCACAGTAGTGGAGAAAAGCCTTAAACATGAAAGCTCCGGAGTCAGAAGATACACAAAAAAGAATCTCAGCTTTAATCTTCAGGAAATTTATAACCAAATTCTTCATTTTTGTGTGTGTGCATGGGGGGGAAGGGTCCTAGTTATGACTTTCACATGTTGTCACTGGCAATGTTAATGTAAATTTTTAACTAGAGACTGTGCTATTTATTAAATCAGCTCCACCCAGTTTACACAATATTGTATATTAACCGCTGACTGACTTGGAAACATCAGTAAATGAATAAACTACATTTGAAAGGAAAAAGAGATGACGTGCTCTGAAGACATTATTGACAGTCCTAGGATAAGGATCTGCATCAGATCTTACTTTAAAGCATTTGGCCTCAGGAGGGAGGGTTTAGTAGTTGAAACTCATCCTATTCCATCAGATAGATTAGTCCAGAGCACAGGATTCTTTTAAAGCCACTGTGAGAGTATATTAGCTATAACCTGCTACTGGAAAACGTCCACCCGTATCTGGAAGTAAATGTGCTCACGCTCATAACCAGCTACAGAGATCTTGGTACATCGTCTGACCACACATTTGCTGTCTTACTGCAGACCACAATCTCACCGGAGGTTATGGATTGATTCTGCCAAATGCAAACTACAAAGGTGAGAGCGTAACTCTGCTTCAGCCCAAGGGAGGCTTTAGTGGTATACAGGGAAGGCTGGGGGTCTTCCACAAGAACAAAGGGATGAACTAGAGATTTGGAAATACTGGTAAGAAAATAACAGTGTAAAAAGTGAATGCTTTTCAGGACTAGTAACAACTTTGCAGTGAAGTGTGAACATCTCATCTGGCAGTGACAGCAGATGACTTGGGCATATTTGTCATTCACAAGATGGCAAGCAAGTGTGGTGGTGGACCTTATTTGAAAAAAAAAGAATGGTATAATGCAAATGTTCAAAGTTCGATGAAGCAGGTTGCCTCCAAACCCATGTATTCCTTCAGAAACTACAGGAACCCTACTGCCAGCCAGGAAAGACTGGTGCACTAAGATAGAAATAGAGCTTGTAGGCCTGGCTTGGAAAGGGGGACAAGGCAAGAAAAGCAACTGGTGAACTAAAGGTTTTCCTTTCTCATAAGCTGATGGGTTCAGTCTTGTAACCCCAAAAACAAAAGCACCAAGATGTTCAGGAATAGCATCCTTTTACAGTGGCAGAGCTAAAGCTCTGACATCTTCCAGCTTTAATGTCCCTGCTGAAGTAAGGCAAATACTCTGATTATCCACTTTCATTTAAAAATAAGATTAAAAAAGGACTCTCTCAAATGCTAAAATGGCCAGTAAATGAACCCTATGTTCCCAATTTTATTTTTCCAACTGCTATGATGCATAAGAAGGTGAAGTGCTATTAAGCTAGTTTACAATACCGGGCAAAAGTGATTTTCTGCTTAATAAGGAAATATCTAGTAATTGGTCACAAGGCAAATGACATCAATGTGTGGGCCATTTGGCTCTAAAGGATTGGATCATAACCCAGAGGGTTTTATCTGCATCAGCCTTTGCTCTTTACGAGGTTTTCATTTCAGGAATGAATCAGTGCTAAAATTATAAACTAAGGGCGAAAGAACACACCAGGAGTAAATTTAGAAGCCAGTCAACTGGCAGAGTGGAGAACCTTTGTACACCTTATGTGCAGCTTTGGGAAGTGTCAGGACATCCCGGTTCAATTTCCCTGGGATGCCTTAGAACATTCCTTGGACATTGTGGGCAGAAGGAGGGCAGAATCTCAGAAGATGAAATCTCTACAGTCAAGACTAAGGCTAGAGAATAACCATTCTGTAGACTAAAAGCAATACAGAAGATAAGAATTGAGGAAGCAAGAGGTCTCCATGTGGAATTACTTTGTTAGTGATGGCTAGCATCCAGTGGAAACAAAGATCCAACAATATTTTGTTCTGAAAACAAAAATACCTTAAAAAAAACTACTAAAAAAATCAGTTTGCAGCAGTTGAAGTTATTTCAGTTCTGAGCAAGTATAATCTCAAATAGTGAAAAACGTGTCTAGCACATCCATCAGTGGGGTTCGCATCGGTGGAACCCAGCTATTAGCTGCCTCTGAGGATTTGAACCATCCAGTATATTTAGTGTATTTAAACAAGATCTGGATGCTTTAAAACTCTTGAAGGTAAAGAAATGCTTTCTCAGGTAGTGGTTCTGATTCAGATCTCAGCTCCTTCAAATCCCCATGCTCCGTTCACATTGACATATTTGTCTACTAGCTGCATAGATAATTTAGGCTTAAATAATCATATATTAAAGCAAATAATAAGAAACCCAGACCCCACATATTTTAGGTTCACATAGCTGAGAGTTTCAACTTTACTTTGCTAGTAAATGCCACTGGTAAGTAGAGGGAAACATAATATTTCTGTGTGGCATGCTAGTCATCTAAACTCTTCCCTGCCAGCTCTGTTCAGCCTGCACAGTATAAGCCACAACTGTTTAATTATCATGTGTTCTGCCAAAGGTGCAGTCAAGGGTGTTTATAAGGAAACGGAGACGGTAAGCCAAATTTCATTTGCAGATCAGACACGCCTGCTAGCAAACAAAGCCAAGGTTTTAGGTACAGATGAGATCAGTAGTTCTGTCCTCCAGGGAAGGCGGCTGCACCTCAAAAATTAATGAGTAATTTTTCAAATTGATGTTGTGAGGTAAACTAGTTATTTTCACAATTAAGTGCTTTACCAAGCATTTAGGAAATGGTAGTTTCTCATTGGACAACCAGTTCTGAGGTCCAACTGGAGAAGGTACAATGCAAAGCCAAGGTTGTATCAAATCTACTTAACCACTGCATGAATGCCATTGGGAAGGACATCTCTTTGCAGGGCAGGGAGAGGACATTCCATATTATACCGACACTGGAATCCAAGCTGGGTCGTTTTCCTGCCCACAGTAAATCATTTTGCTTGCTTGTTATAAAGCCAACCTTTAAAATTACAAATCTTGTGAATAATTGTTAGTTATTTTCCTTCTGAGTCGTGTATGGTTGATAATAATAATCAATACGTCCCTGTTCCATTCACGGGGAAATGATGAAGCAACACACAAGACTGGCCTTGATGCTAACCACAGGGTCAGCAACTACGCGCTAGCCCGCTTTTCATCTCCTAGCCCACCTCCAAGACAGCCTCTTTTTCCCTTCCCTCTGTGATGGAGTGAACCCCACCAAACATTCCTCAGCAAGTCTTCCAGAGCCCCCTGCCAAGGTGGCTATGTTTTTTCTTGCAATGCATTGCACATTCCAGCACAGAGGCCAGGAAAACGCAACATCTCTTTTGGTAATAGAGGTGGTATACATAGACTTGATGAACTGAACTCACAGTATGCTCTTTGAGTTTACGGAAGGTTTAATTCCTTGCCCAGCCTTTCTGTGTACTACCAGATATCAGTGCTTACATATGGGCTGATCCTGTAATCCTAATGCAAAGTTCTCTTTAAGGCCAGAGGGAACTTTGCCTGCAAAAGAGCTGCATTTCTGCCTGCAGACAGACATTATTAACAGATTCCTATCAGTTTTCACAAACCACCACAAACTGGTAGCTTAAAGCATTAACCTCTCACAGGTGCTGCAAGGAGGTTTATACATTGCACCTCACAACATGCTTGTTACACATATCCGAGACAGACATACAGAACATCCTGCTGCATTTCCCACAGTCAGAGGTGGAACAGCGTGTCCATGCTGGAAACCAGCTGAAGTAAATCTACTCCTCCACCAGGGTAAATACTAGCTTTGCTGTTACTGCTTCTTGTGCCGTTTACAACAGGAAAGCTTTTGTTGTGTTTTGTTTGGATTTCCTGTTGGGATTTTTGTTCATCTATATAGCAAAGAAAACACAAAGTTTAAACTGACCTGATTTGGAGTAGACTCTGAGTTTCACGCTAAAAAAACAACCCAACACACAGAAAACAAAACCAGCCCTGGCAAACAGAAATGAAAGGCCAGCTATCCCTGTTACACTGAAGACATCCACTTTTATTACATTACATATGATACAAGTCCTAGCTGTCAAAATCCTCAGGAGCACCTAAACAGATAATAAACAATCAGTGAAAGACTTATGGCTACATGTTTTTCATAGTATTGGAAATCACCTGGGAACCATATTTTAATGGAAAATACAGCTTGATGGAGACAAGCTTCATAGATTTATGAAGAAACTGCAGCACAAATCAAGTCGAGGGTTTAGCTTTCCAAAATGAAATGGAAGTGCTAGAAAATAGCACCAAAACAAAACAAAAAAAAAAAAAGAAAGGACGAAGAAGGACAAGTCAAGAGGAAAGAAAGAAGTGCCCTTCTAATGATTTATGCCGTAGAGAAGGAATATGCCTACTTGTGATCCTGTTACCCTTACTGCTCTTTGTGATTGTTATTCTTCCCCTAAGAGAGGTGGTCATGTTACATACTGACAGAAAGTTACACCTCTTCAATGTGATTTGTCCACTTAAAACAACATTTATCATGTTGCCAGTTTATAAATCATTTAGGCCAACTAGATTAAGGCTATAGGAAGCCAGCACCCCTAACTGATCCTCATGCCAGATAATTCACAGACCTGCATTTGTTTACACTAAACCTTATCAGCCAAAATAGTAGAGGCTGGTGCCAGCTGAACTCCAGTTCCTTCATCTGAGTGAGAACACAGGACACGGTGCAGTTTTAACACATTGAGAGATAGGCTCCTGCTTTCAGTGAAAATGTACCTACATCAGTCCACACCATGCCAACGTCCTGGAGGCTTCATTAACGTGGGCAGCTCTTCCTCTACACTTCAGAGAAACAGAGCCTCTACACAGAAAGAGGAGACAAGCTGAAGAGGTTCAAGGTTAGCTCACGTATTTTATCTATTGTGTATATGAGGATGTGGAAAAAGTCCATTTTTAACCTATGAAAATAGGTTGTCCTCTTGTCGAATATACACAGACACAAACCCCACCGTGCCCCTCGCTCCGTGTTCAGCATCAATTCCAGCAAACTGAAATTGTCAAACTTGAAATTGTCCTTTTGTCCAGTTAAAACTCTTCAGACATTAAGAAGAGGCTGAAATACCAGCTTGGATACACGATACAGCCGGCATCACTGTATACGGTTACTGATACGCAGCGGGTGCCAGGTACTCGCTCACGTTATGCTTCACAGACATACATGCAATGAGATGGCTCATATGCAGAACAGAATACAGCCCCCAACTTCAAGACAGGATTTTAATTTAACTTTGAATAAAAACCCCAAACCCATACTTATAGTGCTAGGAGATACTAAAAAAGGCTAAGCATTAACAAAAGGACAGACTTTGGATCCAGAGGATTTCAATCTCATTGAGAAACAATTAATAACCTTAGGTCTGATGATATATATGAGACCTAGCGCAAGGGAAGAGGAACGACGGGGAAAACCTTGGTCATTTCATGTCCTTTACCTTAGAGATGATATTTTTAAATCCACAAGGAAAGCTATACTAGTCTGTGTAAAACACCAGCCAGCCAAAGCTCTTCCACAGCATCTTGTAATCTGAAGCTCTTCGATGTTTTGTGATTGTTGTTTATAAAACAGGAAACTATTCTTAATCTAAACTATAGATGACAAATTGCAGGAACAATATCACCCTATTCACCTCAGAAACTACAGGATGCAGGTTTAGCACACCAGTCTTAGCTACTCTGCTCCACACAGCATCACAGACCTCACTCATGTTTTTAATTATAGGCACATGGACCAAGGGATCAGATTAAGACTTACAGTGGGTCTTTTAGTGATGCTCATGCATAGCTGCCTTTGATAGATCATCCTGGAATACAAAGTAAGCTATGTCTTGTCACGATTACCTTCATGACTGGGGCCTGTGCTATTTTCAGTCATCACCACTGCGCTTCCTTCTGCACCTAATTGATTTTAATTCCTCTGTTACTTTGCTGTCTTTCCTCCGTTTTGCCTCCTGCAGAAACTTCTAAATCCCACTTGGGGAATTCAATCCTATGCTTTTCTTGACAACACCTTCTAAAATGCCCGGCACTTAATGCTACTTTGCCAAGGAGTTTTTCAAAGGGATGGTGATTGCTTCCTGAGGAGATGGCTATACAAAGATATTTGTCTACCTCTGACAGCCTGTCTTGGAGAGACTAGCATTTAACACTCCGCAAGGTTAAAAAGAAGCTGGAAATACACAGCTGATTTTTCAGAAACAGCTACTGATGTGGGAGAAGCCAGCTCAAGATGCACTGGGTCTGTTTTTTCAGAAGTGTTCAGTAGAATGCCTTGGCTTTGTGCCTTAATCATTAAAGAATATTGACCATGGATATTGGGATATTTGCTGTTTGAGTTTAACCTTAAAGGAGGGCTACCTGTAAAAATGAAGAGAACAGCAATAAATGAGGCAATATAACTCACTTCTCTGCAGAGCAAGAGAAAGGAACCCAAACAGCTTAAGTAAGAAAGCTTCCCTTCTGCGAGAGTAACTCTTCTTGGAAGAGTGGTGGTCTGAAATGTATAAAACCCTAGAGCAGAGTTCAGCCTGGATCACGTCAGAGGGTGAAGAGGCCAGTCCCCAAAAAAGACACACATGAAGTGTTTGATGTCTTAACATTTTCTTTAGCTTCTGTTAAATCAAAGGCAAATTGGATTTTAGGATGTATGGATGCCTGGTCACCAGGTACTGCTGGTGACAGACTCTCGAAGCAAACTTCTGGCAGAATGAACTCAAGCAGACAGGCCAGGACCTGATCTGACATGAATGGAAACCCATTTCCAGGGGTGAATGTACATCTGATACCTGAAAGGAGATACTGAGATGAGGGTAGGGACAGAAGTACAGCTCCTCTCTAACCATGACCCTGAGCACTCACAAGCCAGACAACATCAACTGGAGCCACTAGACACCAACTCCTCCAAAATCCGCTTTTAAAACATGAACTATACAGATTTACAGATTCAGGGCGTTTGTCTGTAATTATTATTCTTTGATTTTGCAGAATATGAATGCTCTATATTTGTATAAGCCATACAGATATGAGACAAGAAGGACGAGCCCCTGGGCAGCATTTGACAAAATCATCTCACATAGTAGGAGCAGCCCTCTCTAGGGAAGACTTTCAGGCAGATGTACCAAAAAAAGACTGCTAAAGGTTTCAAAATATTGGTGTTTAAATACAAATTAAGGGATCCAAAGCTTGTGTCATTCTATAGAAAACAGCTTGCAGGTTTTTTAAAATGTAGAAGAAAAAAACCTTCACTCCTAGCAAGATTTATACCAAAAGCAAAACTTCTAAATTTAGAAAACTTTGAATTTAACACATCATTGAAGAACCTCTTGAGCATCAAAGATTTAATGGCACTTCTAATCAGACCTAGAGCACGTAGTAATTTCCATGATGGGAACTCCATTCTTCGTACTGAACTCCCTCACTGTGCTCCTTCAGCATAAGGTGCTCTATCACCTTCCATACCCTGAACACTGCACAGAGCCAGCGTCTCAGATCCAGTGTGCCACAGCCCAGCGGGGCTGCCCTTTGGTAGTAAGTAGATAAAATGGAATAATCTGTACAAATCTGGAACTCTGGTAACACCTTTGAAGCACACAATAGGGGTAACAAGTTTAAAAAATACAAATGAGAGAGAAAAGTGGGATAAAATTATCAGAACGAGCATATTGGAATAACTTTTTTTTTTTTAGCAGAAATCACTGGATTTCTTTTCACAAAGGAATCATGTAATAAGTTCATTAAATAGATGCACTACCTTAAATGTTTAACATTAATCTAAACTCAGCATAACTCCACTGGCTTCATTGACACACCTTTGTACTCATACCAGCTATGAACAGAAGTGACCCAGGAGTTTAGTAGTTCAAATTATTTTCAAATAAATGCCGATATGAACCAGCTGCCAAATGCTTAGTCTGCAGGTCTGTTCCTAAGTTTCTCTAGCCTCTTGTCTCTCTTCAGCATATTCTTACTGAGCTTTTTCTTTCATATGGGAGGTATTTCTGAACACTGAATCCCCATGAATTACAAAACCTGCAGTCTTTTACACTCCAGCCAGGACTTGGCCCTGGATTGAAGGAAGCCCCCTCATTAGGGCAACTGTTAGAACAAAAACAAATGACCAGCAGAAAAGACAAGCACAAGTGAAAGAGGGAGGCAGTGCTCTCCTGCCACGACTGCCCAGGGGCTGACAGTGCTCTCCTCAAGCCCAGCGTGTCCCTGTCCCTCCTGCACCCATGTCCCCAGGCAGCCTGGGCCCTTGGGTTGTGGCTTGAAGCAGAGAGAAGTCACAGCAAATCGAAGAAACAGGGTTTTGTTCAGCTCTACTCCGAGCAGCATGATGATCCAGGAAAAGGGACAGTAAAATCAAGTGACTTCTAATCAGGCCCGCTGAGAAAAGAAGTGGTGCATCGGACACACAAACAGCAGCAACAGTGCAGCAGCAGCGGTGCTCAGAAAGATGAAACGTGACCAGCAGTAGACGAGAGTTTGTGTAAGGGAGCAAAACTTTTCACCAAGGATCTCTGCATTAGTAACTGAATCTAATAATTTGAATTTTGATTTATCATGTAATAGGAAAAATTTCTTGTGAAACCTTTTCCATGGGCAATAATTTCCCAAGAGAAATAAATAGAGTCCTATTAATGGAGAGTTTTAAAAAAACAAGACTTGGTAAAGCTCTAGGGAATATATATATACACACACACAATAGGGAAAAATCCTGCTTGGGAATAGCCATTATTAGGTGACCTCCCAGGTCTTTACCATTTCCAATTGCACTGCTTTTAAGAGTTTGGCACTGAAATGCTGTACAAAGTGACACCAGTTTTTCCACTCATAACTAAGCTAGAAAAAATATTTTGCAACAGAATTAAAATTAAGCAGACCTCACAGAAGAAGAAAAAGGTTTTGCTTTGTTTCATCTTATTTTACAGGGAATTCACTGCTGCTTGGTTTAACAATAGACAAGCCTTCTCAGGTGGTGGGAGGAATGAAAAATGTGAGCAGTTAAGAACTCCTGATCATTGAGGAGATATTTGAGACACAGAGCTCGATTAACTGCTAGCTAAGAGACAGAGGAGAATATCGTTGTTTTTTCCCCACTGTGTTTCAGCATGGCAAAGACACCCACAAGATGCCAATCTTGCATCTGGATCTGAATTTCAACAGCCACAGCTGGGTAGGGGTTGACATTTAATTTGTCGAGTTTGTTTTTTTTTTTAATTGGTTAATACTAATACCCACTGTAATCCTCAAGCTGCCTTAACTGAACTTATATTTCCCAGAATATCGCATCACACAGCTTAAAACTACTGCAACTGCTGTTTCTCTGCCAAAACAAAAGCACAGGAAAAATATCATCATCTTATACGAATTCATAATGACATCCCACCTATACATGTCCACAGCAAACACAGGAATTTTGGCTCAACGCATTCCAGATCAAAGTGCACAAGATCAGATAGTATCTGCTATGGCAAAAGGACATGGAGAAATACCCTCCTGACCTTGCTTTTTTGTCAATAGGAGCTCACTCATCTCCACAACACCTGTAGGGATGGAAGAGAGTGAATCACTGATTACTCAGACCAAAATTCACCTGGGTCTTCAAGTCAGTGCCTGCAAATCTGCCAGATTCAACACAAGTGGCAGATCCTATTGCAATCAAATAAAAGCAGGAAAACTTAGCAAAATTCAGATACCAATTCAAGCCTTTCCCTCAAATCCTGAATTCTAGGTCTAAGCTTCCAGGTTGGATACACATCTACTCCAAAAAAATCAGCATGAGATGAAAGCTAGTGCTTCCTCCTCTTTGCCATAGAAGATGATAAAGTATCTGTCACCTGGAAATCATGCGCCTCTGGGACAATCTCCATCATTGGAAGCTGTTACATCTGTCACCTTAGCAGGACTTTCTGCTTGCCATAGGATTTCTGTTACTGCTCATCAGCCTTTGGTGTAGCATCTCAGGCTTCCGAAACACACAGACACAGAACAGTGAGAACTATGAGTTAAGCTAATATTCAGGAGAGAAAGTTTCAGAGGTGACTCCCGGTTGGCTGTTACACAGTGGAGACCAGTTGCACAGAACAGGCTTGAAACGTCTTTTTTTTTTTTTTTTTTTTCAATGGATAACAATTGTTTAAGCAACCTGAATGTAAATCAGAATCAAATGCTTTCCTGCAAGCTCAAACACTCCTTTTAACCTCTTCAATTTGACCTCCCTAAATGTCAATGTGTTCTACATGGTTTAGGCCTCTTGGAGATCTGAGCGCTGACCATAGACCCCCCCTCAGCCAGAGGCAGAAATAAGCCATGGAGAATAGCAAACCCCTTGCAGCAATTAATTTGAACTCAGTCTAAATGTAAGCCATAATGGAAATCTCCAGTAGGAGAGAAAGCACCCGAAAAACTGACGAAATACAAAAAACTTTAATAAGTTAGCACTCTGCAAGTACTTTTCCACGCACCAAACCAGAAAAGGGTGCACATTTTGATCAGCCCAGAATTCAGCATTGCTCATTATCAAGGGGAATGCTGTTGGTTCATTATAAAGCCTAATTATCACCAAAATTTGAAAATCTGGAAACCGGGTTTCTAGCCCAAATTCAACTTCTACCTTAACTCAGCAAAACAAGTAACATATTTAAATGCTTTACTGAAAAACAACCTCTGAAAAGAGCCATGTAACTGGTTTACGTCTGATAAACCGCCAGGGATTAGGGATTGACCAAATATCTTATATTCACCTCAGAAGGAACACAAACATTTTCTGAATGACATGTCTCTTCTGGGCCTGCCTTTGTAGTACAGACTCCTTAAGCAGAGCTTTAGAGCGTTTCCTGCATACAACCGTTATAAACGTCACTAACGCAACCCCTTCACGGTTGTCTGTGTCTGATCCTCACAAAATCTATTCAGATAAAAATCAGTTAAAATGTGAGATAATTATAGTGTTAAGTGAATTAAAGTATTCTTATTAGTTTCCGTTCTCAATTATAATTCAGATAGAATTAGTCTACCCAAGTTCACCATTTATTGTTCATCAACCCCAAATTACATGATCTTGAGCCAACTAAGAATCGATGTACATGTTTATTTTCCCTTAGGATTTGTACCCCTGTTACATGATGATGGAGAGGGAAAGAACCAAGATCATTAAGAGGGCCAAAACGAGAGTATTCCAAGAGAACAACAAAACCCTCCACTATTAATTTTACTCATAGCCTCTTAGCACAGTCATATCCTCTGAAGTTAGAGGCACACATATATAACCTGGGAAGTCTTCCAGATTTCTTTTTAAGGAAATTAAGTTCTCAACACTGTCTACATTAAGAAGGGTATTTTTGGGTTTCCACAATGCCATCAGCAGTGCTGAGTCGGGCTCTGAATACATACTTGGATGCTGTGCAGTATGTAGCTCTGTCCTTGTAGAGTAAAAAAGCTGTCATCACCATACTAAGTATGCTATGCAGCCAGGTTTCCCAACAACTGTGCTGCATCACATGTTTGTGCATTGCTCTACAACAAAACCCATCACAGAGCTGGCCACTTACAGCACAGCTCTAACCCAGGATGTCAGCTTTCCTTTTTTTTTTTTCCATCTCTTTTTAAAGAAAATACAGCTATCTTTTCTAGCTATTTCAGCTATTCTGACTGTGAAAATAATCTTCAAAATACACATTACATGAAGACATGTTCACTGATAACTACAGAACCTAAATAATCCCTAGTATTTCCCAATATCTGCTTCTTCATTAGCAAAAATATTTAGTCAATGTGCTAATGCCACAGTCCAAAATAGTTTTGCCTCCCTCAAGTTTCAAAATCCTCATTAGCTCTTCTCGAGTGCCCAGTCCTCCAGCACTCCCTACCATAACTGCTACAAGGGACTTCCACAAATTGAGAATATATTAAGCAAACAAGTAATAATAAAATCCATGGCATTGTATCAAACAAACGAGGGTAACTAGAAATCTCTGTGCCTTAGGATTTTACCCTTGCTACGTGATAATGGAGATAGAAAGAATAAAAATCATTATGAAGCCTAAACCAAGAATATTGCAAGAGAACAAGAAAACCTCATCTGCCAAAATAATTAACTGATGCGAAGTTACACCGATTTGCACAGGTAAAGACTGCTTCACTCAGCTGAGCTAGCAAAGACCATCACACTGAATGCAATGCCAAAATACAATAAATACAAAATACAATACATATTACAAAATAAAATACATACTACGTTTGCTTATGTCACATTTAAGAACGTCTCCATTTCAGAACATCAAGAAGATATCACCAAATTGCCAGGGTGTCTGGGATTAAACCGTTCCTCGTGAATAAATTAATGAAGTAATACAAAAATTGACAGCTCAGCTATAACATCTTCTCATCCATCAAAAAGTCACTCCACCCAGCTGAGTGGGTGAAGCAAATATTACAAGGTTGAATTAATGTAGGTACTGATGGAAATATGACCTTTTTTAATCAGCATAATTTCAAAATAAATTCTTAAATAATAAAAAATTAACACACACATGCCATAGCAAGGGGAGTGAGATGATCTGGTTTAATCAGCCATGGCTGTACTCTGTTAGTGGGCCTGCTCCGTTAGTCCCTAACGCTCTTCCCTCATACCTGCAAAGAAACCTATAGCAAGTTGCATAGAAATACGGTTTATGCAACAAACTTTTTTTGAGTCAGTATTCACATATGTCTGAAACTATCTGAAAAAGTTCAGTCTACATAGCATCACTTGATATTTCAGGACAAAGCTTTTACAAATGACGCATCACTGGGGAGCAGCGCAAACATTTGAACAAATTTTCAGAAGAAGAATCTGAAATGAAAATTATTTCACCAAGAAAGCCCCACCTGTTACTAGCATAGGCCAAAATTAAGCACCAACTGCACTTTAAGCAGAAATTTTACTTCAAGACATCAGGCGTCCAGAAGCAAAGCATCCCATTTTTACTGATGTGTAAAAGCAGAGGAGCGCTGGTAAGAATTCACAATTTCAAGCATACAGGTGCCATGGGAAAACATGAGTGCTGCATAACTGCAAGATAGTTTAAGAATAAAACTACTTTAAATAAGAAAAATATAAAAATACAGAAACGTGGCAGCTTACTGTGCATCTCCCTCCTTCAAAGGAGTGTTCTGTGAATCTGTCTCTTCACCTAATGGTTAGAGATATGAGATGTAAATGCTGTTCTGACCCTAGTGCACACAAGCACCTTGATAATAACATTTCTCTGTCATAACCACGTTAGAGCTGCAAACGTCCATGCATACACGTTACACTGGGGCTATTCAGCTGCAGCAGGATTACAGTGCAAATTGGTTGACCTATGTATGTAATTTTACTATCTTCACAGGGCTGCAGTCTCTTCTTGCTGATATGCTCCGAGATTATTTCTTGTCTTTATCTTTTTGTGCTTGTTTGTTTGCTTATTTAAGTGGTAGCAGCATAGTGACCATGACAAATAGCTTGGAGGATTCCAAACAGTTGTGTATTTTCTCCTTTAGCAGCTTTATAGCAACTCTTTATCAGCAGCTGCTTCTTCATTCCTGTGCCTTGAGAACACTCCCATTGCTTTGGGGTTTTTTCTTCCACTGATACATGTGCATCACTCACCCCAACACTCTGACTCCTCCGGTCCCTTGATGGATCTGCTGAGGGACTGTCTGAGAGCACATCTGCCAACAGGAGCGGCTGCAGTGGCCTGTTAAGGGCTACTCTCCTTTTCATTCATTTCCAATTAGCTCTCAGTGATGTGTTTTAAGAATGGAGCTCTGAGCAGACCACTCCGCGATCAGATGAGAAAAGACCCTTTGCAAAAAGATGCTCCTAATGTCCTTAGAGGCTGCTAACACAAATCTACACACTGCTGTCAGGGAACTCCTGCATTTTGGCATAAGTTTCTCCACGAGGAAAGTCCCTTGCCTCTCTGACTGACAGGAGGAGGAAAAAAAACAACAACCCAACAAGCAACAAAACACATTCACAGGGCTGCTGCATTCAGAGAATACTGCACAAGGGCAGGGGGCAAGCATTTTGGTTTAGTTTAAGACTACTGACCTTAGTGACGACACGGAAGCAGCTACACAAATTATGTTTAACACTGCACCTTCGTGTGTATTCAGAAGCCAGCCTGAAGTTAATATAGTGTATTTTCAAAATTACTGTACAGAACATGTTTAGAACTCCAAATGGAGGCCATTCCCTTTGCTCAGCATGCGAGATAAAGCTGGTAAGTTAGAGATTTATTTCTATTCTGAGCAGGTAACAAGAAAACAACACACCTACTGCAGTTCAAGAACTGCATTTCAAAAGTGGGCTACAATACATTTACACTCTGGTGTCATGTTTAACTCCTGTGTATTTTGCAAGTAGCAGGAGTAGTTGCTCTCTAAAGCCTTTTGGTAAGGACAGCATTTCTACAGTCATTAGACTTGTTTAGATCATCTTACTGAATTCAGAAATCACAATTCATCTGAAAATAGCTCCGTTTTCCAAAAATCTGTATGCACTAGGGTTTTGTTATTAGGCAAAGTCTAAATAGGGAAACTAACTTCTGATTTTGCAGAGCCTGCTTTGAGCATAATTAGGTTTCCATTGAAGGCACATTAAGCACCTACCAAACCGAGCCCTTTTCCATGGCTGAGGCCTCCAGACAACTGCCCCCATATAAATGGGAAGTAATCACAATAAAACAAGTTCTCAATTAATGTAAGTGTAAACTGCTAACTTGGTCAGAATCCAAGGTTACAGAGCAATGCTGAGCCACGTCAGCAAGTGCATACAGATTATGGAAGAGATGTAACCTTGCACTAGGGAGAGCATCTTGGTTGTGTTTCATATGTATTCTTCACAATTCTTACAAGGGATAGTTCCAGCTCAGGAACAAAACCAGCCTTGCTCCAAAGGTATTGTATGTAAAGATTAACAGTGTCAAATGGTGACAGCACTATCGTAAATTCCAAGCACACAAAAACTAAGATGTTAAATCCTATCTCTATAACTTCTGTTCCTCTCAATGCGAAATTCAGAAGGTGTTGAATGGAAGTGATCACAGAAAGTAGTAGCTTGATTGATAAAGTCCCTATCTGGTCATTTACGATCTGGCTGAAGGAGAAGCAGCTTTTGCCAGACAGAAAAGCAATTAATCTGCAAACAAGCCGAGGAACAGCAGGGCTGTGCATTGGAGTCTCAGGCTGCTGGGAGCTCATGAGAGGAGATAAGACTGCAGCCTGCTATTTATTGTACATTTTAATTAAGTGCTTGTTAACGGCAGTTATCTTAACAGTCATAAAATTACTGTTGTAATGCATTTTGTTTGAGAAAAAAAAAAATGGAGGGAGCCGAAGGACTTTATGAAAGCAGTCACAGATTGCTTTCACTTTAAATCAAAGAATAAATTCTGAAGAGGAGGGATGTTGCAATGATCTAAGCCGAGCCACTAATGGTTATTTAATGTGGCCATCAGTGTTTGTAAGTCCCTAGCATACGGAACGTACACAATAGCCTCCAAACCCTCTTTAACACTTATTTGAGATGACAGGAAAAATGAAACCGTTTGTGCTTTCAATGGAAAAGCAATCATTGGTACATTATATTCTGCTTGCCCTATCATGCTAATGCATGGTAAAAATGTCACCAAATGTATTTAAGGACCTGATGGAGTGTTGCTGTTTGATTCCTGTTACCGGGCTGATTAATAAAAATCTTCAATTTGTATGTAAATGCAGTGGGGTTTCATATCATCCGCATACCTGCACCTGGAGAAAATAATAAACTGAAGTTTAATGCAGCAATTATAAGCATTTATGGAACTCTTTAAAGAGGCTGCCTGCCTCCCCTGACCATCAAGATGAGATATTCACAGAGGAATATTACTGATGCTCAGACAAGCAGGGCTGCAGATGGTCCCCAGTGCAAATGCTGCCAATGCAGATTAACTCACTGACTCATACTCACTTTGGTACAACAATGTAAGCTACTTATTGTTAGACAAAAGTGTCATATTTTTCCCTACATCTGAAATAAAATCAAATTGAACTGTTCTTGGGAGTAGTGGGAAGGGTGGTAATTAACATTTCAAATGAGGTGTGTTTGCATCATTTACACTTTTCCTGACATCACTTAATTCCCTTGTGCATACGTTCCCATGACAACATCATCACCACAGATAAAAATTGCATAGGTACAACAGAAACTCTTCAAGATATATGACAACAGCTGTTTATTTTTTTTAAATCCTTCTAATGATCTTCAGACTTTTAACCAGTGACCCCCTAATGGCTGATCTTTAATAAAACAAAGTATGCAGCTATTTGCATCTTCACAGATGGATATTGGAAAGGGTTTGTGGTTTGGGTACTAATGGAATAATAAGTACCATGTATTGGATATGGTCATGTGGAGGAATACATTACAACATAGATAGATATCAGCTTTGATGTATGCCCATGCACAAGCTCTGCTCACATAGCAATCCATGATTAAGTGCATATGACATAGATGTTCTTAGTTTGTTGTAACCATTTGCTAATCTGCATTTGCAAATTTCAGTGAATGTGCTCCAAATGAGAAACAAACATATTCAACTATAATCCCTGTGAGACACTACACTAGATCAATTATTGTCCTATTGTTTCAACACTGTAATTTTACTGGAGTGCAATTCTTCACTAACTATTACCAGGGTACCAATGTGCTTTAATGACTGTGATGCTCCTCACAGATTACAGCCAAAGAATGAAATCAGTGAGCTACCAAAAGCACAACTGTAATTAGTCTCTTATTTAATAGTGTCAGACAAGGCTTTAACTTATCCCATCCACAACTGAGTGCTCTGTTGACACTGAAGAGCTGGTTTTATTCTGCTTCCCATGGTGCATGATCAAGCCACTCTCCTTAAAGAAGTTTAGTGGAAGATGACCCTTTTTTTTTTTTTTTAAGCCAGCCTCCAGCTTGTCATCAAACAATGGCTCTCAGGCCCAGCTGTGGCACATTTGGCTAGCACACAGCATGTACCACCTGGAAAGCTGTTCCCTGGCTCTTCCGAGGTAAAAGTAAATGCATACTCAGACAGTAGTCATTCAGCATTTGAACCAAAAAGCACACCAAGAGTCACTGTTGGGCATGCTTTTTGACAAGTAACTGCTTTAGAGGCAGCTTCCCAGCATGTGCATTGACAGACTGAATAAATCCTTACCAAAAAAGCCTCTCCCTCCAGATGTAGCTCTAAATCCAAATTGCAAGCAATATTGTAACTGTTGAGAGAAAAGCAGCTGTATTAGAGGTCTCCAGACCCAAAGGGAAGTCAGAATCCATCCTGGGGGAGGGGAACTTGGCAACTACCAGCCAAACAATTGTTTGTTTACCATCCTAAATAGCAAGTGTGGATTCACAGTCAGCAGCACAATAACATCACATTGCAGAGGAAGAGCTGTACTACCAAAATGCTTCACAGAACCATCAGTCACTATAGTCGCTGCCAGACGACATGTGGGACAATAGCAGAAGCTAACCAGGAGGTCATTGCAAACAGCCCCAGTTTCTTGACACGCACACAGAGATTATTTGCTTTTTAGCCAGGGCTCCACCCAGCCTGGTAACATGCTGATCTGCTATTGCACCTGCAGCTGGTCAACTTACATGAAACCCCAGCAGGAGCTGAATCCTTGCATCTCGCTAAAGCCCAGCACCATTGTTCCTACACACCACCCTGCCCACCCGCCCCCATTCTGGAAGGGCAGGGGGAAGACAACAAAGCATCACCAGGCTGACACACAGTGACCAAGACGATGAGGAGTACCATCAACATTTGATCCAAACTCCATCAGACTAAATGGGAACTCTATTGTTGTGGCCAGCAGACTTTGGATGAGAAACCTCACGTCTCAACCAACTCCAGCTGTACAGCTCTGCCTGGCTCTCGGAGACCCTGGTACCCACACTCTGCTAGTACCTGCCTCTTGCAGTCACCCACACACAGAGTTAAGGAGAGCTGGAACCACTCAGCCAAGCAGGGATAAAACCCCTGATAGTCCACTTTGTATGTTATCAACAGAACTGGCAGCTAAATTCAGATTATAAAGTCTTTGTTGCCCTTCAAAACACATGAAACTGAAAGCTTGCCAGCCAATTTTCAGATCCCAAACAGGCTCTGCAGCAATTAATAAAAAAATAAGTATATGCCATCAATTGTGAAGAATAAATATGGATTCCCACATTGACAATTAAATAGAAACACTTCTGACTACGTTTGAGGTAAGATGCAAGACTGCTAAAGTCAAGAAATTGTTTAATTTGCAAACAGGATTATAGAATTTTAAAAAAAAATCTCAGAGGAACACAAAGTCAAAAGTATTGTAGATATTCACTTTCTTCTTCCTCTTTGGCCCAGAACCATGTTGGTTCTTATGTGGTAATATCCTCAAAGAGAAAAAATATTTAATTTCTTTAAAAAAATTTATAGCTCTGCCATCACGTTAGGATAATGAATCCACGTATATTGCTTAAACCTTGCACCTTACCCTGCAGAAGTAAGGAGAAAATGGGAACTTAAAACATGAATAGCCCTGCTTCTTAGAAAAGAAAATTCAAAATGACAGTCGCAAATAGGCATCCACCAGGATCACTACGTTCGCTGGCGAATGCTTGTTTCAGTGCAAGTCTGTGACTAACCCAAAAGTTAAACAGCATTTTCAGGAGGAAAATACTTTTTTAAAATAATCTTGCAGTGATGTCATACTGTCTTCACGTCAAGTTCACTTTTATCACCCTCTGATACTGTTGACCTTGACTTAAATTAGCAAAATACTAAATTTCAGTTATACAATAACATGTATGGAGAATATTTTGTTACCACGTTTACATGTATATGAATTCTGCTCCAACACACATACAGAATCAACACTTATGACTTGTAAAGCTCACTATGTACCAAGATATACTCACCATGTTCTGTCAATAGTAAATACTGTAAATATTGAAAATGTGTTCAGAGATTCTGCACAGTATTTTGTTGTCATTTTTTAACACACAGCTTCAAAAAAACCTGCAGTCAGTATCTATGCAGCTTGCACAAGGTACATCTATGTCACAGTGACCTTACAGTGACTTCAAATTCTGATTTTTTTCCCCATTCTTTTTTAGAAAGCTTCTAAAAAGCCTGTTTAGCCACAAGCAGGTTTGCACTGAAGAAGCATGATGCTTCTTAAGTGTATGCAGTATGTGGCAGGAGCACAACAGCTCCACAGTTACTGCGCCGTAGATCTAGCTTCAGCGCCATCACACCCAACGCCTTGGGAAAGTCGCCCAATCTGTTAAACAATCACATCTCTCATACCAACTTTACCAGTATGTCAGAAGTATGATCAGTCATGTCTATAAAGTGACCTGAGCACCTCAGCTAAAGGGAACTCTGCACTTTTGACGCTGCCTTCCTTCTTTATAACTGCTTATGAAATGACTAATTGGCTGTAGATTGACCTACAGATTTTGAAACCCCATATCTACATCCTTGTGTCTATACACACACACATCTACACACCAATTTGTTCTCCAACTCTATAAATCTTTCAAGAATCTCACTATTAAGTCTTAAACATACAGGCTCTGAGTCTTTGGGCAGCAACCCCAAGCTGTGGTTTGTAGAGGACATTTAGGGCAGCACATGAAATGCTTGTTGATGGCTTGAAAGGAGCTGGACAGCTACACAATGATGGCATCTCATTTCCACCTCTTTGGACACCTCACGAGCCCATTGCACAAGGAATTAACATACAGGGAATTTTAATGTCATTCAGCTGGTGGGAACCAGGAGAAAACCAGCTAAAAAGTTCTGACAAGCACCTTAATGTATAGCACATACTGTGAAAAGATCTGTGGTGTCCTGAAGTTCAGTCTCCTATGGCAAAGCTGCTCTGTGAATACAAATTACTTGGTCCAGAAAAAAAAAAAAATCGTCCTTAAATAATGTACTCAGATATGCTTTGAATACTTAAAAAATAACTAATATAATACTGGACCCCTGCAGATCTGCTGGACTTTTAGACCGTATGTCCATTTTGTAGCCATGGTCGGTGCATTCTGCTGCCCTCTACGCAGCTCATTACAGCTAAGGCCAGCTGCACACATCTGCATGCTCATCATTCTGTTTGTTATAGCACAGGTGTTTGTAACCCAGTGTAGGACAAGCTGCAGTGTTGATATAGTAACAGCAGCGTAAACATGCCCTACTTTTGTACATAGGGCAGGCCTACATGGTAATGGGACTGTATAATAAGCTACAGTACTCAGGTATACTATTAACTCCATGCTAATTACTACATGTTCATATGAGGTGAGCTAGGCTTGCTCCTATGCAGAACAGAGCAAACCACTTCACCCAAACACCCTCGTACTGCTCGCTAAGGGTACATCTAGCAGCCTTACCAGTAAAACAAATGAAATGTGCGAGGGAATACTCCAGGGCTGGGTGGCCCCGAAAAGCTCGTGTCTCTGCACTGCCAGAGAAAACCAGCTGCTTCCAAACCCCAGCCTGCTCCAGCTCCCAGCCGTGGGCAGAGGGTGGCTGGCGGTGCTCAAAAGCCCACTGAGAACCCTCCAGAGAACTTCCCAGCATGGCTCTCCACATGCCAGTGCTCGGGAATGTTCCCTAGCATTGTTTAATTTCTTAGTCTAAATGCAGCCTAAGTGCCTGCATGGGGGAGCAGGGTGAATACCAAGCTATTGGCAGTTGCTCCTCCAGACAGGTAAGCAATTTTCCACTCCAGCATATAGGAAATATCAGCACATTTGTATCAAATTAATTATCAGCAAAGTTAAAAGTAGTAAAACTTGTGTTTAGACAAGGCTTTAAAATGTCTTTCTTCTCCATTTGGAAAGCTGGTTTTACTGCTCTTCTACAGTATTTTCAATGGTTTCATGTATCATTCCCTGTTGAAGTCCAGGACTCTGCATGGTTTGGTGGAAAAGAATGGGTCTTATTACTCTGAGTTTTATTTTAGTTTTAAATGACCACTGTAAGGATAAATTGCTTCAAAAAATACCTCCAGATCATTAGAAATACTTCCTAACCTTGCCGTAAAGATTTCTTTTGCCACTGCGACCTTAATGAGAATGTTTCCCTTAAGAATTGTGGAGAGTTTTATGAGAAAGCAACAAGAAAACAGTGAGAAACCTTGGCAACATTGAGGGAAAAAAAAAATCAATAAAAGGGAAAAAAACAAAACAAAAAATAATCTCTCAGAAAAAAGGCCAATACCAACTTTTAAGATGACCAAACTCTAATATCCTCTCATTTGTAAGTTTAATTTGTTTTCTGTACTATTTTTATCTCACTGAACTGCTATTATGTGAAGTACAGAAAAAAAGGTCTTTTACTTAGAAAAATTCTTGACTAGCTTTCTCCTAAATATGATATTCTTGGGAAAACAGGATATCACTTTAATAGATGGAAAGAACAGTCCACAGCCACAATACACAAAACCTGATCTACAGCCTTAGCTAACCCATTGCTTCACATATGCCTAGTTTTAAGCATGTGACGTATTCCCTAAAAGCCACCGATTGCCATCAAACACCTCAATGGGCGTAAACGTGAAGCATCAGTTTGAGCACACCCTATAGCCAAACCTATGCCTTGCATACTGTACCATAATCTCAGCCTACCTCCAAAAAACCAAGGGTAAATACAGCATCCCAAGGAACAGCAATAAAGTCATAGCCCTAAAGATGGTGAGGAGCCATCGCAGCCATAAAGAGAACATTCTGGAGAAAACCTGACCTCACTGATATCCACAGGTTCCAGAGGACCAGGAGCTCGCTCACGGGCACAATTTGTCTATAAAAAAACCAAAGCCTGACACCCCCCAAAAAACACATACATGCTATGTATTCTTAAATTAGCTAATTCCATTTAAAATAATGATTTCTCTTCCCTCATTTTGGTTTCAAACCATGGCCATCTTTAACCTAAGCTACTGGTATTTTGCTGAAGTAGGGGCTCTATGCAAAAACACCACCACACAATATCAAGGGCTTTCTAATTAGGATCAAGGGAGTGGTCTCCCAAGAAGGTGGCTCATACAGGCCCGTGGGACCAGCTCGGACGTGTCCCAAGGTGCTGAGGGAGTCGGCTAACTTCATTACCTCTATCATCATTGAAAAGCCATGGAGGCAGCCCTCAAACTGCCCCACTAGGCTGGCCTGCATCTTCCCTGCTTAGAAGCTATTCATGAGATAAGCTCTGGACAAGGAAAGCTCAAAAGAACACACTTACACCTTGGCACATTTTCCCACTCACATTCATTCTTTGTGAACACTCTTATTTCACAAAAGATTATGGCTGGATGTTTGGATTTTCAGCAAAATACCAACATTTTAAAATAAAGTTTTGCTAAAATTTCTGTTTAGTGAAAAAGTATTTCTTCCTCCCAAACCCCAAAATCTTCAGTGTAAAATGTCAAGCCTTAGTTGATTGACAGTCTGGAAAGGGACAGAGGAAGACAGCCACAGTTCTTTCACTAGTTACGCACTGACTTATTACACAATTACACCATTTCAAAAACCATTCTGAAAAAAACGTGTCATGTTCAGTTACACGTTTTGAAATTTGCTGACTGCCACAGCTATATGGCATTTATTTTTCAAAAAAGCAAACAACATTTCTGCATTGAGAAATGATCCTACATATATTATTTAAAGAACGAGTTGTTCTTGAAGCAGCAAAGAAAGAGCAGAAAAACCATCAACATTGAAGAATGAAACTCCTCCAATTATATTTCATTCTGAGCCTTTAATCACAGTAATAGCTTTCAAGGGGATGGAAAGGAGTCTTATCCTCTATGGCCATGAGCTTCCTACGTTGCAAGCCAGAGAATCACACACTGCAGTGATTATTCCAATGCTCACAGCATCCTGAGACCACAGCCTTTTTTACATCACAGATACAATATGATCTAACATACTGTTCTCTTCCAAGTTCAGTGTTAACCGAAAGAAACAATCCCACAAAGAGATCCACCCTTTATCAGACCTTAAACACATCCAAATAATTTCTGTAAGAAGATAAGTAGAACTTCAACTGCCTTATGGTTTTCTACAACTGCTGTATCAGGTCTGGTACCGTATAAGTGGTTGTAGTGGAAGCTGAAGAAGTGAGCAAAACAAAGTCTTACCTTCTGATCTCCTACTATACGTGCTGGCAAGTCCTTTTAGGATATATACCAGTAACTGGGAAGTATACTGCTTCACAGATCTTTGAAGAAAAGTAGTCTATGTGCAGAAAAGTACCTTTCAAAGTTCAATATATGACCAATATTTATTCAGAGATCCTAAAGCGCTCTGCAGATAGAAGCATATAAACAGGAATCATTTCACCAAGCACCAAATTCAAGTGTATCAAGCACAGAAGACAGCAACCATTCAATACAGCACCACAATACTATTTATGAGCTGAGCATACAAAAAACCAGGGCAAAAGTAAGTAGCTGTAACTTAAACTAATCACTTAAACTCTGGCCAACACAACAAAACTTGCATTCCTACTACTACTGCTAGAAGTGCCTACATATCTTTAATGAAACAGCCACAGTCTCAGCATTATGTCTCACTGAGAAAGTTACCATCTTCTCCATCTGGCATCCCTCCCCATTCCCATCACTAGCTATTACATTGAATCAGAAACTGACTCTAAGGGAAAAATACCACTCACTAATTACCATAGAGTGGTGTTCATTCAGCACTTCAGTTTTCCTTGGAGGCTTCTTACCCAAACATTAACCCTCAACCAAACCAACCTCAGCTGTTTCAACATTCTCTTTTTCTTAATATGCATATAAAAAAGAAAAACCAGACCAGTTGCAGTCAGACTTCTTGGCAATGTAACATTTTTAACCAAAGTAATTTATAAATTATGCAAGTGGAATATTTATTTATGTGAAGAACTTTGTGGGGTTTTTTTAAAGGTGGGATTGGAACTGCTTTTATATAGTAAGTGACTAAGAAATCCCTGAATGTTGTCTTGTATAAACTTCAGGCGAGCAGCAACGCTACAGAACAATTTTGCTTTTGTTGAGAGCATATCTACATTTTAATTAAATACTTTTAATTATGAGACAGTTGCTTATACAGCTATGTGGACTGAAAATGGTTTGGGTGTTCCTTTTTGATCTGTCCGAATAGAAAAGATAGTGTAATTCAAACATAACAAAACTAGAGTGTTCTTCTCTCTGCAGTAAGAGGGGAAAGACACGCAGCGGGAACTAAACGAGGACTTGAAAGGAGCCATGCTGGCCGCCGATCAGGGTCCCCCCTATTTGCATACCAAAGGTACCAGACATCTGGGGGAGAGTCTATGCGGTGCCTTATTGCAGTCTTCTGCAGGGCTGTGCCGAGGGAATTCTCCCCCAGCCAGAAATGGGGCTTCCAGCCCTTTTATGCTGCTCCGGCCTGTTTACCTACCATAACGGGGTCAGAGCACAGGAAGAAATCTTAACCCGACGTTTGAGGCAGAGAATGCTGCGAACCGAAGGACCTGGCCACATGTGGGATTCTGTTATCAGCGGCAACTCTGGTAACCGGCCCTAATGTAAACCCCAAAAGCAGAACAAAAAAACCTCAGCTCAGCTGCTTCTGCTTGAATCCTGCTTTGGGACTAAAGACACGCTGGAGAAGTGCTCCAAGACATTGTAACAGGCATCACAAAAACGCTAAGGTTTGATTTTTTCCAGGCTATTTTTAGAAAATTACTGAAGAGCAAGATGCTATACCTCTGCCATGTTCATTGCGTTTTCCACGCATGCACCAGTAACACAGTCAGGTAAGTATAGTCATATGTGAACATACACAGTCAGAGCAAACACCACACAATTTTTTTTTATTTTTCTGGATGTTCTTTAGAGATGCTTCCCCCCTTTTCCCATCACCACACAGCCTCACAGTGTGCTGCTGTGCTTGGACATCCTCCAACTCTGGACACTCCAGAGTGTCAAGTCAAGTACAGAAAGGAGGAGAATACAGAAAGATGAAGGGACCGAGAAGAAGGAAGCTATTAAATATCACAGTCCCGACAAGCCATTACTTTTCTCTGGGACCAGCTAGCAGATTAGTAATACCATTCTAACTCTATGCCTAACAATAGTAGCAAATTAGTAACAAATTAGTAAATATAACAAAGCAATGACTACCAAATGGATGCCCTGCAAGCACAACTACCAATATTTCACTCTAAAGCTCAAAGCAGACACTAAACTATGCTTTTGTAAAATACTGTTTCACACAGACATTTTCACACAAGAATTCTTGTGCCCAGATATGTAAGACTGGGGGATTGGAGTGGACAAATGAACTATTTTAAACCGCAGCTTATTAGCAGGAGAGCTGGCCAAGTACTACAGCATTTTAAATTTTTTTTAAAAGGAAATATTTTGAGAAAATTTTCTGCTGTAAAACCAGTTTAAAAATTCCCAGTACATTTTTTTAATAGAATCCCAGCCCCAGTGTATCAGGTAACATGTCAGTGAAACAAAGTATACCTGGTTTTCAGCCAACTAATAATCAGGTTGCATTTGGTACCCCTCAATGGAAAAAGACAATTGTTATTAAAGGAAAATAGGAATTAAATCACTAGGGCTAAATTGCCACGTCCTCCCAGATAGCTTTATGAGTTGGCTTTTTGTGATGCAATTTCTACCAGAATTTCTTCAAGAAAGTTCTCTTGCCATGTGTCACAGGGGCAGAAGGCAAAGTTTTGCTCTTCACTTCTGTTCAAAAGCTGCCCCTAATCCTGGAGGAACTTTAAGATTTGGGAGGCCAAAGCTCTCCTCTCCATTCAGAGGTCCCAGATCACCACAGCCAACCAGGGCCACAATTGCCCTGCTCTCATTGAGATACAAGGTCCCTTCAAAAATTAACATGGATTGCAACTGTGTCACCTTTTCATTAAAACTTATCTGGTAGGAAGGTGCATATTACTCACCTCTCAGCTCCATCTGCAAGCTGTATTCACAAGCACATACAGTAGAAGCTTCCACAGCAAGTAGCTGGGGTGGGTATCACAACCGAAGCACTCCTGTTGCTGTTCTGAAAGCAGGCATTGAGATCTTCATGTAGATGCACAGATCTCAGAAGCATGATCTGGCCCCCAGACATGATAGGTTTCCTGTAAAGAACAGTGTTACTATAATCCCTCTCTTGTCATGAAATATTCAATTTTCTTTTTCATTCTTAGAAAATAAAATGCTAAATTACCCAGTTTAGTAGGTCAATGTCAAAACTTGTGATGAAAAAGAATCTTCCTAAGAGAGTTTCTTAAAACCTGTATAATCAGGTTGGTAATGCTGCCCACAGGGAAAACCCATTAGCAGAAATCTCTAACACATTTCAAAAAGCTAAACCTAAGTGGATTGTGGGTGTGCCTAACTGTTTGTTATATTGCAAGCAGCCCAACTCATCCGAAAGCGTTGCTGCATCTCGCTGCATTGGTTTCCTTCTGCACATACTTTGTGTAGATACCTGCCAACGCAACCGGTAGGCAGATTTCACGAAGACGAGGACAGCAGATTTCATCTTCCTCGTATAACTGGATGAAATTTTCTAGCCGTTTTAAAGGGTTAAACTCTGCTCCTGAACTTCAATACTCAGAAATTCTATGCACTCTCTTTTTAGAGTGCTCTTCCTTCCTTCCTATCCGCTAACACAATAGGGAAAGCTTTGTTATCATTAATCATCTTCAGAGCCCTGGGGATTCTCTGAGCACGAGCACTGCTGCCGCCGCACTGGAAAAACCCACGCAGACACACACCAAAGTTTCTGTCCAAGTTCACTTGTGCAGATTTTCATTAGTGACTGGATTTACAAGCTGGGGACATGGTTAATGGTTCAGCTAAAGTCAAAAGAACTAAATCTTTGATAATTATCACCAGAATCAATATTTTCAAATAAAGGATTTGAACTTTCCCACCCCCCCACCCCCTGCATCATGAAGATCTGTAATCTGAAGGGGGGGGGAGATGGATTTTTCAGCATAAAACCAAATAATGTCTTGCACTGCACAAAATATCACAAGATCTCAGGAAAGGCAAAATAAGTGGTCTGAACAGGGAGTGAAGCATATAAAAAATGATACATTTTTTGAGAGAGTGCTTGTGCCTTAACAGAGAACTATTTATCCAGACTAAACACTTTAAATACCAGGTACTGTATGAGTTTAACAGCAATTATTTGACTAACTCATCTTGTCAGCCTCCTAACAAATAGCCCCCCAAAAAGCAGCCTGTCTTGTAATTTCTGGAGACTTTGAAGGAAAAGGATATCCTGTAGAAATTAAAGAAAAGCAACATGGCTGAGAAAACATTTGTAAATAAGTCATCAACGTTCTGATTAGATCGCTAGTTCCTTGATCTAGATGTCTTGGGTTTTGCATGCATTCTGCTATGTAGAACTAGTTTAAGAAATAGACAGTACAGAAATATACAGAAATAAACAAAGACAACTAACATAGTCCTGATTTCTCAAACAGGCTTTTTATCTGCAGGTGCACATTCTGCACTTATTTATAGCTGTTCCCTCAATTTAATGCCTGCTTTTCATAGAAGTATAGTGCTAGCATTAATATATCCAATTGCCTGTCTGAAGGTGGAGGATACAAGGTGCAGATGTGAAGAAGCAAGTTTTTAAAACTCTTCAGACAACACTTCACAAATTCCCCAAACAACCCAGCAACACGATTCTGTAACTAAAAATAAACCGGCAGCTTCTGACTGAGAGTCCAGTTTGGCATCCCCAGTGCCATACAGATCGTACAGGGCATTTGTGCTTAAAACTATGGGAACATTAAATAGGTCTGCAAGTGCATGTCAGGTTAAGTGTCCCTACCAATCCGCAAAATAATTATTTTTATGCATAATTGCAGTAACTATGCATGCAGATTAGGTCCATAGCATTGATTTTACGTGCCTGCCCTTGTGCTACTACAATATTGATAATGTGAATCTAATTTATTCTCATTGTTTATACAGCTAACAAGATGCTCTCTGTGTACACAGAGGGCTGTGAGCTAAGGCTTTGTGTCTTTCTCCACAGAAATTGCAATCTAAACAAAAAACCTGTGCACTGAAGAGTGGATTGGTCTTCACTGAGAAGCAGAAGGGAGAAAAAAAACAAGCAACAGGAGATGACAGGAACAGTAAGTCAGAGGGACTTGGCAGAGTGCAACAGAAATAACCAAGCACGTGACATAAATGTTCACAGCAAAGGTGAACACCTGGGACTTGGCAACTTTGGGAGGTATATGGAAATACTATATGCTGCTAGGCTTTAAACAGTGGGACTGTGAGCATATTTTACATCAGATTTCCATTTATAAAAAGATTTTTTCAGTCTTTTCCTACTTCAGAAGAACATTGAGAAGATAAATGCTGCAAGGCAGAAGAGGTGGTGAGCAAATAGTGACCACAGCTGTAGTCATATCTAAGGTAGATTAAGATGGGTTCAGATAAGAGATCCGACTGAGATGCAGTAAAAGATGCTAAATAAGTAACAAATTATCTCCCTTTACCTCACGCTATGCCTGTTCCTTCACCTGCCGAGACCCCTCTTCAAAGGAAACAGGCTACAAGGCCACATTTATGACATGGTACTCTTTCAAAGTCAGGTTGCCTTTAGTAGGCTTTGGAGCAGGCACATCTGAGATGGGTGGTCTCATCAAGCACAGTATCCTCACCCAGGTGTCTTTTATGTGCCAGCCCCCACGTCGTGGAGCCTGTTCTCTCAGATGCTTTATCCCATCATTTAAATGCTGCTTTAGACAACATTTTTTTTTTCTCCTTTTGATTGATGTCCAGCCCAGCACATTATCCCTTCCTTTAAATTGATGTCACTTTCTTTAAGAGCCTAAGCATTACTCTAAACTGTGTTTTAATTGCTATTTATATGTCCCTCAAGTGTGCAGAACCATGAATTGTTCAGCAAAGGCCAGGGCATTTTATAAATAAAATCCTCACTTGCTACTGAGAATGATAATATTAGCTGGCAGCATCTGGATACACTTTCAAAGTGAAGATTTTACTTTTACAAGACAAGGCTAAAAACACAGATGGCATAAGCTAGTGTGAAACCCGCAGAAAGCTTTCTTCCCCCCTGTTCTTCGAATACCATCGTAAGTCGGTGAGTGGGAGGAAAGTTAAAGCTTACATACATCCCAGCATGCCAACCCATGCCCTACTGAGATACTTGACTGTCTAGTGCTTCTAAGCAGCTGGAAAAACGTCAAACTGTCATCACTGATTAAAATGGGATTTTACAGAAAGCATCATACAATTGTCAGAATTCTAGACTTATTTCACACGATGGAAATACAAGAAGTTGTTAATTTTGCTTCAAAACAGATTTTCATCATGTTTCCCTCTGTATTCCACTAGCATGTACTCAAGGATGTACACATCCAGTAATTGTGGATTCCACCTTGTTTTGGAAAGCTGGGGATCTGCTTACCATGATTTTTCACTGGAAAGCCTGCACTCCTCCTAAACTGCCTGGAATCACGCGGGTGTCTGCACATCAGCATTTCTGCCACTTGCTGTCTCCCAGCTCATTCCCAAGCACCTGAGTGGAGCTAATGCTGGTGATTTTGATCTCCACAGCTCACCTGCAGCTCCCTGCCTTTCCCTCCCTCAGTTAAGGGGGTAACTAGCTCTGTCACAGCAAACACCTTGTTCAAGGTAAGAGGACCACATTACCAAGGACATACTGTATCAGCCTTTATTATTCGATGCAGACTTTTAGATTGACAACCCAGAGCCACTTCTCCTCTTGCCATCATGAGATCTACCGTTATTTTAATTTCCCTAACCTTGAGAGAAAGAGTGAGCATCGTTTCATCTGTGCTCTCTCTTAGGTGGCAAACTTTGTGTGACATGCAACCCCTTCCTACATGTGGGCCAAGATGGCATCAGCCAACCTTGCTGATATTCACCCACCAAAACCTCCATGTGAACAAGATCTAGAAGATACTTGATGTTGACCACAGAAAGGAAATATCTGAGAGTTAACAGCAGGTAGGAGATGGCTCCTTCTCCCAGTGGTGTTACAGAGAAGGTCAACTAAATCTTCAGCATCCCAGACCAACGCTGCACCACCAGCCAACAACCTGGCTGGCCATGCTGGGGCAACCTGGCCCTGCTGGTAACATGAGGGAGAGTCCAAGCGATGCCCCACACAGCCCCCTGCCATGGAGCTGCCCGGCCACCAGCCCCCCACTTGCTACCACACAGCTGCCCACAGCAGGGGCTCCCTATAACGGTGGCTCATTAAAGGATTAATCACTTACAGGTTCAGCAAGCTCAGTGCTCCTCAGTACCACCAGAAAGACAGCATTAGGCACAGCTCTGCACCTGGCACATCTTATAACGTCAAGGCACCTACTGGCATTGAAGAGGCTGCACCAGGCACCTGCCTCATCCCTGCATGGCCACAGGGCCCCCCCAGCCACCTCCAGCAGCCACCTCCCTGGGGCAGAGGCTGCTGGACATGGCAAGGGGCCCCTCCTGCATTGGCACAGGCTCCTCTACCAACAGAAGCTCCTGGGTGTCACCAGGCCAGGCAGCACGCAGGAGCTGGGTGGCAGGCTGGTGCACCCAGGCAGAACCACCCATCAGGCCCCCAGGGCAGCAGCCAGCAGCACTAAGAGCCCCCCTGGGTGGGTGCTTAAATACCGTGGCGGGGGCTGGGATTGGCCGGAGGGTGGGACTATGTGGAAGCAGCGGATTGGTAGAGAGCAGTTCTTGCTGTGCGGGGATTGGTTGGCAGCAGAGCTGTGGGCAACATGGCAGGCAGGGCCCTGACACCTACTGGGGGGTCTATGGGGCAGCCTGTGGGGTGACTCCCACTCCCATGCAGTCCCCAGCCCCATGCGGTGGTGACCCCCCATCCCATGACATGATCCTCATTCCCAGTGCAGTCCCCAGCACCATGACGTGACCCCCATCCCCAGTGCGGTCCCCAGCACCGTGGGGTGACCCCTGCTTCGTGGGGTGACTCCCACTCCCAGTGCAGTCCCCAGCCCCATGCAATGACCCCACATCCCGTGATGTGACCCCCATCCCCAGGGCAGTCTCCAGCCCTGGGGGGTGACCCCTGCCCCCCTCAATGCACTCAGGGCAAGGGGTGACCCCAGCCCTGCAGTCCCTGGGGCAAGAGTGGCCACCAGTGCCCACAGCCCCACCCCCATGCCGGGTGACCACCAGGGCGGTGTGGCAGGGTCACAGTGCCAGGCTTGGCTCCTCACCTCCCAGCTGAGCGCCCAGCCACCGGGCTGCTTTGACACCATCTGGGTTTTGTTGCTTTTTTTTTTTTTTAATGCAGCTATACCTGCACCTTGCAAGAAATACACTGCTGCAGAGAAGCCCACCAAACCCAGCCCCACGGTGTGGCACCGCCAGCCCGGCCCCTGGATGCCGCACAGACGTCAGCGGGGGGTAACGGTGACACAGATTCAGGCATGGTGAGCTGGATATCAATCCAGGCTTTTTGGATTGCATTTTTGACCTCAAAAAACTGTCTCACCTGCACAGATGGCCCAGGCCAGGTGCCTAAGTCTTCTTCTAAAGCCTGTCCTTGTGCTTCCCCAAGCACCCAGTGAGCCCCCGGGCAGGGGAGCCCCCAGGGATGCCACAGCCCACCGCCCGCCATCCTGCTGCCGAGTTGAACCGCTTCATCCCAGGGGACGTGAAATGGAAGCAAACCTGGATCGCTGGATACTCCACTGACATTTATGTAGGGAGGTCAAGGAGATAATCAGCTCATCTTGGAAGAAATGGTCAGTAAGGGACAACTGACAGAGCATCACAAAAATTGCTCTGTCATAGCAATTATTATTCCTTTTTCTTTTTAGCCCGTCACTGCATTGCTCAGAGCGATAGGAAACAGCCTGTATGGAGGAAATAAAGTGACCTTGTTGCAAACCCTTCCAAACAGAACCAAATGATGTAAATGCAGCCCTCCGCACAGTACACCTACAACCCTCTGCACCAGTGGTTAAACCTCAGCCTAACACAGATCTCTGGAGAAAACAGAAGGTTAAAAAGTTAATTTTTCTCACCTGGACAGCACTGGATTGTTTTTAACCTCTCCTGGGACAGCCTGCTATCAGGCAAAGGTGCAAAGAGAAATAGCTGTAGACTAACCATTTCTCCAAACAAATAATCACAATAAATTTGCCAGAGCAAGAACTCTTGAAATACCACAGATATTAGGTCCTGTTGTAAATAAAGAGTTTCCAAATACAATAGCTGGAAAGATGATGTTCAACCCCTTACAGCAAGCCCGCTGATTGCAACATAAAATGAGCATTTAAAATTCATATCAAGCTTTTGCTCCGTTCTAGTGCCGAGCCCACCGAGTTAGTAAGAGATGGGCAGTGCTGTAGTCCCAGCTCGTCCCAGGGAGCCTGGGCTAGGGTTGAGACCCTCGTGCACGGCCCCACTCCCAGCTCACCAGGTGTCTCTCATAGGAGACACCTGCACTGGATTTTGGAGAGATTTCAGCGTTACCCAGCCCTGCGCAGCCCACGCACATAACACAGGGGACCATCCCGCCCCGGCACCCTGCACTGCCCTGGTTTTAGACACAGTATTTTTAGTGGGTTCAACCCACCGAGGTGGTCAAGCAAGACAGCTCGGGTGCTTTGCCAAGGCCAGGCCTGTGGCAGCGCACACGAGGTCCCACTGCCCAGCCTCGGCAGAAGCAGCCAGAGGCATCGGGGCCACTCGTGGATACCTCGGGTCACCCTCGGCCAAGGATGATTCCCTGGAGTCAGAGGGGTCTTGCAGGAAAGCAAGGTGCTCTTCAGTGGGATTAGGGGCACTAATTCATCCTAGAGTTATTTTCAGGATAAAAGTGTATTTTAAAGTCTGTAGTTCAAGTTTTAAGATTCAGTCGTAAACCCTCAAACAAACAACGGTGCAGATAGCTGTCCCCATAAACATGTCCCTTCACAGAGATTTTTACCCCATACATCAAACTGACCATATGCACTAATCAAAATATCAGCAAATGAAGCTTCTTGCCCATATTTTCCTAAACTGTACACCTTTAGCATATTTGCTGATACTGAAGTATTAACCAGCCACTCTTTTATAACTGTGAAAAGCAAATATTGACTGAGCATGGAGGTACGGTAAATAAATTACATTTACCCTGACAAAGTGTTCATTGCCTTCCCTAATTACACACAGTGAAAAACATTTTGTCTGGCCATTCAAGAGCTGGATAAATAGTCCTAACAGTTACCGAGACAGTTAGCACTATGAAACATAAAAATGCA